>NW_018217916.1:0-1406 GCF_001263595.1 Phalaenopsis equestris | reverse complement strand
CTCCCACAAAGCGCTTGGTTTAACGTCGTCAGCCAAACGTACCATTGTTTAATCAGGATGACCTAACAATAAAATTTCGTTAAATCGTGGCATGTGTTCTTCATAATAATGTTTCAATTGATGCCCATTAACTTTAAATATCTTTCCAGTTTTAGGATCTTTAATAACAACAGTTCTATAATGATAGACTTTAATCACTTTAAATGGTCCTAACCATCTGAATTTCAGTTTTCCTGGAAATAATCTCAATCTTATATTATATAATAAAACTTCTTATTTTTGTTTAAACTTATTTTTAATAATCTTTCGATCATGCCATATTTTAATTTTCTCTTTATAGATTTTTTGCATTATCATACGTTTCATTTCTAATCTCCTCAAGTTTATTGAGTTACAATAATCTTTTTCACCAACATCTTTTATATTAAAATTAAATTTCTTAATAGCCCAAAATGCTTTGTGCTCCAATTCTACTGGAAGTGACATGTTTTTTTCAAAAATAAGTCTATATGCGAACATTCCAATAGGAGTCTTATAAGCAGTTATATATGCCCATAATGCAGTATCTAATCTAGTAGACCAATCCAATTTATAGGGATTTACAGGTTTTATAAAATTCATTTTATTTAATGGTTTGATGTCTCTGTTATACCACTGGTCTGAGGATGATAAGCAGGAGAGAATATATGCATAATATCATTTTCTTAATCAATTTTTTTATTCTCTTATTCCTAAAATGGGATCCTCCATCTGTAATAATTACTCTCGGCATTCCATATCTTGTAAAAATATTTTTATTTAAAAATTTAGAAACACTATGAGCATCACATTTAAATACAGCAATAGCTTCAATCCATTTGGACATATAATCAATAATAAGTAATATATATAAATTTGCAAATGAAGGCATAAATAGTCACAAAAAATCTAATCCCCACACATAAAAAATTTCAACTTCCAATGTGTAATTTAGAGGCATTTCATTTCTTCTAGAAATATTTCCCACTAATACACCAAAAATATATGCAAACCCATATTTTATACTTTTTTTGTGATATTGCACTTTAATGGAAGGTATTTATATGTTTTCTTATAGGTTGTTGATTTTTAGGATATGAAGCAAAAATGAAGCAAAAAGGATGGAATTTGGAGTCAAAATGAAGTATTTCAAGAAATACTTAGCGCTGACGGTGCTAAGAGCAACGCTAATGGCGTAGACTTACAGAACGGCTGATGGATTTTACTCAGTACTGATAGTGCTAGATGCAGCGACGATGGTGTCATTTGACAGAGAGCAGCAAAATTAAATACGAGGTCAACGGAGCCAATGTCGATTCAGATCTTATTTCTAGAAGATTTGAAGAATTTGGTTGCTTTTTGAAGGGTTTTTGGATGCACCTATTAGA
>NW_018217915.1:25039-27066 GCF_001263595.1 Phalaenopsis equestris | reverse complement strand
TTCGCCGATTAAAAACTCGCATTCTGGGATTATCAAAGGAAGTGGGTGCCATAGGAATGAAATTGGTGGAGTTTCGCTTCATTTTGGGGGGGAAATATGAACTAGGACTTGAATATCAGAGTTTCAAAGGACAACTCCCGCCCAAAAATCACCAAAAACCGCCATTTGAACCCAAGTAACCGCCATCTCGCCGGTCTCACCATCAGTGGGGTCGAGGGCGCTGTCGGCAAGCCTCTGTATTTAATTTTCCAAGACTCTCGAGAAAAACCCATCGTCGGTGGCGTCGAGGTCGCCATTAGCCCCCAAGGCAAAAATTGCACAGTTTTGCTCTGATCCGAATGCGTTCCAATTTTTCTCTATGGATCCAATTTTTATGATGATTCAAGGGTAAATAAGAGTATTAGAGCTTAATACTACCACAAACTAACTATAATTTTAAATAAAAACTACTATAATTGCAATAAAAGTAAAGATAACTATGGGTTGCCTCCCATAAAACGCGTTGACTGATTATTAAAACCTCTTTAAAATTTGGTCTTTTACCCTCAAAATACAGTTTTAATCTGTGTCCATTTACTGTAAATCTATTTCCAGCTTTCTGATCTTCAATCCCAACAGCTCCATAAGTATAAACTTGAGTCATAGTAAATGGTCCTAACCAACAAGACTTCAATTTCCCATGGAATAATTTCAGCCTAGTGTTGTAAAGGAAAACTTCTTATCCTGGTTCAAAGTTCTTCTGGTTAATCTTTCGATCATGCCATAACTTTAGTTTCTCCTTATAAATTTTGTCACTATCATAAGACTCATTTCTTAATTCTTCCAATTCATTTAATTGTAACAATCTCTTCTTACCAGCATCTTTCAAATTAGAATTGAATTCTTTAATCGCCCAATATAATTTATGCTACAATTCTATTGGTAAGTGACAAGTCTTTCCAAAAATCAGACTGTAAGGAGTCATTCCAATAGGGGTCTTATAATCAGTCATGTAAGCCCATAATGCGGTATCCAGTCTAGTGGACCATTCTACTCTACTAGGGTTTACAGTCTTTAATTATTCAATCTCTATATTAGAAACTTTAGCTAACCCACTGGTTTGAGGATGATAGGCAGTAGATATTCTATGAATAATATTAAATTTTTCTGCCAATCTCTGAATGTATTTATTCCTAAAATGGGATCCTCCGTCAGTGATAATCATTCTAGGCATTCCGTATCTAGTGAAAATATTTTTTTATTAAAAACCTTGAAACACATTTATAGAGTCACAATGAGTTAAAGAATGCGCTTCAATGCAATTTGAATCGTAGTCTACTGCAATTAATATATATAAGTTCCCAAATGACGGAATAAATGGTCCCATAAAATCTAGTCCACAAACATCAAAGATCTCAACTTCTAACATGAAATTCAGAGGCATTTCATTTCTTTTAGATATATTGCCTACTCGTTGACATCAATCACAAGTTTTTATATATTTATAAACATCTCTAAAGATAGTAGGCCAATAAAATCCAGCTTGTAAAATTTTATAAGCAGTTTTATCAAACCTAAAATGTCCTCCAAATTCATAATCATGACATTTCTAAATGATCAGCTCAATTTCTTCATAAGATACACATGTCCTCATAATCAGATCCTTACAATTTTTATATAAGTAAGGCACATCCCAAAAATATGCTTTTGCATCATGAATGAACTTCCTTTATTGTTGCAGTATCAGCATAGGTGGAAAAATATCACTTACAATATAGTTAACAATATCGACATACCATGGTGTTTTCCACTCATTAATATTATAAAGTTGTTTATCAAGGAATCTGTCTGTAATCTCATTGTAAGTGTCAGATAATTCATGGTTTTCTAATCTTGACAAATGATCAGCAATTTGATTATCAGTTCCATTTCTATCAATAACCATAAGATCAAATTCTTGCATCAAAATTATCCATCAAATCAACCTTGGTTTGGTATTCTTCTTTTGCATCAGATATTTAATAGCAGGGTGATCAGTGTGCACAACA
>NW_018217915.1:22557-24749 GCF_001263595.1 Phalaenopsis equestris | reverse complement strand
TGCAATGTCAGCATAGGTGGCAAAATATCACTTACAATATAGTTAACAATATCAACATATCATGGTGTTTTCCACTCATTAATATTATAAAGTTGTTTATCAAGGAATCTGTCTGTAATCTCATTGTAAGTGTCAGATAATTCATGGTTTTCTAATCTTGACAAATGATCAGCAATTTGATTATCAGTTCCATTTCTATCAATAACCATAAGATCAAATTCTTGCATCAAAATTATCCATCAAATCAACCTTGGTTTGGTATTTTTCTTTTGCATCAAATATTTAATAGCAGATTGATCAGTGTGCATAACACATTTAGCTCCAATTAAATATGATCTAAATTTATCTAAAGCATACACAATGGTCAGTAACTCTTTTTCAGTAACAGTATAGTTAATTTGTGCATCATTAAGAGTTTTACTAGCGTAGTATATGACTTTAAAATTTTTTTCATACATTTGTCCAAGAACAGCTCCAATAACATAATCACTAACATCACACATCAGTTCAAATGGTTTCTCCCAGTTATGCGAAAGTATAATAGGCACTGTGATTAATTTTTCCTTTAATAACTCAAAGGCATTTAAACAGATTTCCGTAAATTCAAATTTCTTGTCCTTTTCTAAAAGTTGGAATAGAGGTTTGGTAATTTTTGAAAAATCTTTAATAAAACGCCTGTAAGATCCAACTTGTCCAAGAAAACTCCTAACCTCTCTTACATTAGTAGGAGGTGTTAATTTTGATATAACTTAAATTTTTGCAGGGTCTGCTTCCATACCATCTTCCGGAATTTCATGTCTTAACACAATTCCTCCTGAATGACATTTTTCCCAATTTAGTACTAGGTTGATTTTTTTGCATATTTCCAGAACTTTCTCTAAATTATTTAAGAATAATTAAAATGAAGTCCCAAAGATAGAGAAATTATCCATAAATACTTTCATTCCATGTTCAATCAAATTATTAAATATTGACATCATACATCTTTGAAATGTTGCAGGTGTATTGCATAGTCCAAAAGACATTTTAAAAAAAGCAAATGTTAGATAAGGGCTTGTAATTGTTGTCTTTTCTTGATCCTCAGGAGCAATTAAAATTCTGTTTGGTGATAACCTGTATATCCATCCAGAAAATAAAATTACTTATGTCCAGCTAGTCTATCCAACATTTGATCTCAAAATGGTAGTGAAAATGATCTTTCCTAGTGACAAGTTTTAATTTTTTATAATCAATGCATATTCGCCACCCTGGGGCTTATCTAGTAGATATTAATTCATTATGTTCATTTGTTTCAACAGTCACTCCTCCTTTCTTAGGAAAATAATGAATTGGACTTACCCACACACTGTCTGTAATAAGATATATAATTCCCGTGTCTAACCATTTCAAAATTTCTTTCTTAACTACTTCTTCTGTCATCATCGGATTTAATCTCCTTTGTGGATCAACTCTTGGTTTATATTGTTCATCTAATGTAATTCTGTGCATACAGATTGAATGACTGATTCCTTTAATATCAGCTAAGGTCAAATCAAAAACTTTCATATATCTTTTTAATGTATCCAATAGTCTTTGCTCTTGCAAATCATTTAATTCTGAAGATATAATAACAGGTAATGTATATGAGTCTCCCAGAAACACATACTTCAAGTGGCTCGGCAATATTTTTAACTCAAGTTCAGAAGGTTTTATAATTGACAGAAATAGATTCTTATCAGCATTTTCTATAATATCTAACATCTCAAAAATTTCCTGAACGTAATCTAATTCTTCATCTTCTAATTCATCCAAAATAATTTCATCACTTTCTTCAAATTGTTCTTTTTCTTCAAAATGTTCTTTGAAATGTTCCTTCAATAGATGTTTGCTAATTTCCATGCAAAAACATTCATTATCTCTTTCAATCGCAGGGTATTTCATAGATTTTGCAATGTTAAAATTCACTTCTTGATCGTTAATTCTCCTTTCTGAACATCTATCATAGTTTTTTCAGTAGCTAAAAATGGTCTCCCTAAAATAATAGGTATTTCTTTATCGTCCTCCATATCTAAAATAATGAAATCCACAGGAAAGATAAATTTATCAACTTTTAGTAACACATCTTCTATAACTCTCTTAGGATATGTAACTAAACAATCTGCTAACTGAAGAGTTACAGAAGTAGGTGAGACTTCTCCTAATCCTAATCTTTT
>NW_018217915.1:19719-20361 GCF_001263595.1 Phalaenopsis equestris | reverse complement strand
TGCCAAATCTCTTAAATAACAAGCAAGTATACGTATCGCTCAAGTAATATAGGGCTCCAACGGAGTCCTAGATATCGATCCCAGAGGGAGTAAGTTTAGAACTATAAACTAAGATTTTAGAAAAGCACTTCTTTAATCACAAAAACGAAGTTCAATTTGCTTATCTGTCACTAATAGGCAATTGAATTAAATATGTAATTTTAATTACTATTAAATAACTAAATATACTAATGAAGGTACGAATGGATATTCAATATATAAGAAAACATCATTCTCCTTGTCAAGAAATTATAGTGAATGGATAAAATGAATCAGCTCAAATTATATTGTGCCAAAAATTAGCGTACCTATTCTTTACCCTTTGGTCCAGGCATAAAGAATATTGACTAATCCTAAATCTTGGATGTAATCTTCACTTTAGTTAAAAAACTCAAAGTATTTTAACAAATCAATTGGCCAGATTGAAAGTAAATTAAGATTGAAGTGAAAAGATCATCAAAATTTCTTAAACATTTTCATGGTTTCACCATTTCACAAATCTCGAGACAATGAGAAAGACAGAGAAAACTACTCAAAACTCATGGGAAAAGCACAACAAAACTCGGAATTTATATATAAAATCAAAGCCATACAAACTATAAC
>NW_018217915.1:12513-19698 GCF_001263595.1 Phalaenopsis equestris | reverse complement strand
TTCTCCCCAAGAACACTCCTTGAAGTTCCTCTGAATCTCTTCCTTTCTTTATAGCACACAGAATTCCTCTTCAAAGCGGCAAGGAGGAAGAAATCTCTCACTTTCCCTTCACTCTTACAATCTCTCAAAGAATTCCTCACAATTTTTACACACTATTGGAACCTTTCTAACCTCCAAGAACTCTCTCCACCTTCCAGGCCCCTCAATTTTTGGCCAAAATCTTCTTTTAAAGTTGTGGATGAGCTTTCCCAAGGGTTGCCTAAGCATCCCTTCAAAATTTGGCCTTATCCAAAGCCTGATTGGGCATAATCACCGATGAAGCTTCTTAATGAATTAATTTTAGAGTCTCGGGAAAATCTAGCCATTGGCGGGGTCGATGGCGTTGTCAGCGCCCTAGTTCAATTGTGCACATTTTGTTCCTTTTCGCTCCAAATTCGCTCCTTCATGCATATTTTTGCTCCAATGACCCTAATTCATCATTCCTGCAACAAAACATTAAAAATACCTTTCTTTAAAGTGCAATATCATCAAAAATAGTACAAAATAGGTATGAAAATCTCAACATATTTTCCTTTGGTCACTATCCTAGAGCAAATAGTCTGGCTGAGGCTTTCAACAAAACAGTGGTACAGATTTTGAAAAAAATATTACATGAAAACAAAAGGGATTGTCAAAAAATACTATTATAACCCTTATCAGCCTACCAGATGACTTTCAAGACTCCCACTCAGTGTACCCCCTATATGCTCATGTACGGAGCTGAGGTCTTGCTATCGCTAGAAATCCAGACACTATCTCTCAGAGTTGTCGTTGCCAATCAACTCACAACAGAAGCAAGTGTAAAACTAAGACTTGAAGAACTGGAAAGTCTCGAGGGAAAATGACTAGAAGCACAATAACATTTGGAGCTTTACTAGGCGAAGATGGTATAAGTCCATAAAGCTCATAAAAAATTGGCCCGCCCAAGGATGTTCAAAGTTGGTGACCTCGTCCTTGTGCTCAAAAGACCTATTCATACACGCCGCAAGATATGTGGGAAATTTGAGCCGAGTTGGGAGGGACCATTTGTCATTGAAAAGGTCTACGCAGGAAGAGCCTACCAGTTAGTGTACTTCCAGGGCAAAAGACCCATGTTACCAATAAATGGACGATATCTGAAAACCTATTAGGCAACCTGACGCTGCTTGCCTCTGCTTTCTTTGAAAGTTTGGAAACTTTGATTGTTTTAGGGTTATCTATGTGGCCAAATGTCTTTGATCGGGTCTAAATTTTGTAATTAACCTCAATATAATGAAAATTTTAAGAAAGAAATTTTAAACTTGAAATTTTCTCCTTTCTATCTTTTAAACTTAATATTCCACTAAATTAAACAAACTCATAAATAAAAGAAACAATTCATTTCACCAAAACAAACTAAAATTCACTTCAATAAATACTTTTTTTTGTTCTTGTTCATGCCAAGTTTTGGCCTACTGACATTTTTCCTATTGCCTGCAGAGAAATGTCGGGACAGAGGCTAATCTTTACTTTCAAGGATGGCTGGAGCCTCGATGCTTTCAAGGATGGCTAGAGCCTCGCACTAAATGAGGAAATGGCGCCACAAGGCGGTACCATAGACTTCAACATGGATTTTAACTTGGTTGACATGGACTACAAAGGTCTTCTCATTGATGTAGTTAAAGAGGGATTGTCTTCATTATTGAGGGTGACTGCTAAAGATAATGTATCACACAAAGACAAGAATGTGATAACAGAGCAAGATCCGATGGAAGGGCCCAGTCATCTGCCATCCATGGTAGTTACACCAGTCGGGGGCCTAGTAGCTGCCAATAACGAATGACTGCTAAGTACTTCGCTTTGCAGGACGCAACGAAGGAATGCCAGCCGCAAGAAGCAGAGGGCTTTTCTACGATAAGAACGCAGACGTCAGAGACAGACAAACCACTTGCTCACCCCTATTCCTGAGGGGCATATTTATGATCCAGACCTGAAAGAAACTTCTGCTAGACTACCCACCAGGGATGAAGAACCAGGATTCATGACAGAGTCAGATACACTTTCAGTTTCAGGTGTTCTATGCAAGGGTTGCCCGACGTACAATGCTGAAATACCGGTCGGGACATCAGCCATGGGCACATTTGTAGAATGCCTGGATCATCCCACTGGGGATAGATCAATATGTACCATGGAACCCAGGGTAGTACATCCCGTTAGATGCCGAGTCTCGTGTTCCAGATCAACCAGCGCTAGTTTGGGTTCCTGCCAATGCTCGAAGGGAGGAATGCCCGCAACAACTACCAACCCCCAGTACGATGGAGTACTACAAGATAAGTAAAGTAAATAAAAGAGAATTTGGATTTTACGAAGAAGTCCGGGGAAAATTCATCAGCATACTGGAGGGATTAGAACTCTATACCAAAGTCTTCTCAGAGACTGACGAACAAAGTATACTTAACTGCATTTTTGACCTAAGGGATAGTGGTCGAGCAGGTTTACTTATGGAAAGGACTTATTCCAAGCCAAGGAAATGAATGTGAGGAAAAGGGAGGATTACTAAGGGGGTATTACTATCCTATGGGGCTGTTACTACAACTTCACAAATGACAGATAGGGGAATCTGCCTGGGATCCCAATGATAAACTGGATGATCAAAAGAATGGTCAAATGGAGTATTTTGCCTGCTACCTACATTCCAAATAGTTGTATTATCAACATGTACGATGAGGTTGATTGCATTCCTCCACACATTGATCATCATGATTTTGTAAGACCCTTCTGCACGGTCTCATTTCTGAGCAAGAGAAATATTTTATTTGGGAAAGAAATCGATATCGTCGGCCTTGGTGAGTTCAGAGGTTCTATGGAGATTCCTCTACTAGTAGATTCAGTGCTTATTCTTAAAGGCAACGGTGCAAATGTCGCCAAACATTACATTCTAGGGGTACGACACCATGGGGTGTCAGTGACTTTCCGTAGGATGGATGAAAGAAAAATACCATATGGATTCCAGCCGGACACTGAACTGGAAGAGCTACTGCCGTACGAGCTATGAGAGGGTTGTACATCTAAGTAAATGTGAAGGGAACTCTTATCCTGGAGCATGGCTTAGAAGGTCTGCTTGATCAGGAGCTCGTCGTACTTGGTACAGATGGTCAGAAGGTTTACTTTTTTTTATATAGCAACATGATATACTGGAAGAGCTACTTTCATACGTGCTATGAGAGGGTTGTTCCTCTAAGTACATGCAAAGGGAACTCTTATCCTGGAGCATGGCTTAGAAGGTCTACTTGATCAGGAGATCGTCGTACCTGGTACAGATGGTCAGAGGGTTCACCTTTTTTTTATATAGCAAGATGATATGTATCTGATATATTCAGCCTACAATATATTCATGGCATGAGATGTTCTGAATCTATTTCGACATGGACTATATATTGTACCTTTTTGAGGAGTTAGCCTATGTTCGATTTGTAACATCTTTATGGGAGCAAATTAATAGAAATTTGTCTCAAAATGTTCCTTTTTTGTCATTTGCCTTTTTTTGTGATGGACGAAAGCCACGAACCATGCGTTGGTTCAGAATTTCAATGAACAAAGAATGAAAAAAAAAAATCTTTATTTTGTGCCCACACCTTCTAAAGAAAATTTAAATAAAAATAATCACCAATGAATAAAAAATAAAGCAAATTTCTTTTGAAAGTCAACCAAATAAAATTAAAACTTTAAAAAAATATTTTGAAAAATATTTTGAAAAATTAAAGGTGGTAAAAACAATAAGAAAAGGAAACAAATCTGTTGAGCGGATTCACTCATTTTTGGAGTTCCTTACTCTTTGTGCGATACTCTTTGTGTGCGCAACACAACCATCTTTATCTGCATTAACTCTCTTCACATCCACGCAGAATTTCACATTCTGCACAAAACTCCACAAAACTCTGCAAATCTTCTTCAACAAAATCAACATTTTCACGTGACACATTTATGTAAATTCAACATCACAAACTCTCTACACTGTTTTAATATGACTTCTGGGGCCAGTGCCCAAATTTTTACTCCCCATATCCGAGGATCGGTGTGAGGCCCCCTTAAATGGATGCTAAGGCTTATGATTCCTTCAAATTTCAAATTCTTCAAGGATCGATGTGAAGCCCCCTTCAATGCATGTTAATCAATGGATGTTAAGGCTTTTGATTCCTTCAAATTTAAAATTCTCTGAGGATTTCAAATTCTCGAGGATTGGTGTGAGGCCCCCTTCAATGGATGTTAAGGCTTCTGATTCCTTCAAATTTCAAATTCTTCGAGGATTGGTGTGAGGCCCCCTCAATGGATGTTAAGGCTTCTGATTCCTTCAAATTTTAAATTCTCTGAGGATTGGTGTGAGGCCCCACAAAATGAATGTGTTGAGTGGACTCTCTTATTCTCGTAGTTTCTTACTCTTCGTGCGCGCAACACAACTATATTTATCTGCATTAACTTTCTTCACACCACCGCAGAATTTCACATTATGCACAGAACCCCACAAAACTCTGCAAATCTTATTCAATAAAATCAACATTTTCACGTGACACATTTTTGCAAATTGAACATCACAAACTCTCTACACCGTTTTCATTTGACTCTTGGGGTCAGTGCCCAAATTTTGACCCAAATTCTCCAAGGATTGGTGTGAGGCCCCCTTCAACGGATATTAAGGCTTCTGATTGTTTCACATATTTTCATATTCTATTCACATATTCCCCACAAATTTACATGTGTGAATCTGCATATTTTCTGAAAAAATACATATATTTTCTTGTTACTTCTTGAGTTGGATGTAAGTCTTACTGTTTTTCTTCGCAATGTATCACACATATGCTCCTGTCACTGCTTGGGTTGGATGTGAGTCCTAGTGCTTTCCTCCCTAATGTGACACACATATATTTTCTTGTTACTTCTTGAGTTGGATGTGAGTCATAGTTTCCTTTTCAATGTAGCATATATATTCTCTTGTCACTGCTTGGGTTGGATGTGAGTCCTAGTGCTTTCCTTCCTAATGTGACACACATATATTTTCTTGTTACCTCTTGAGTTGGATATGAGTCGCAGTGCTTTCCTTCTCAATGTAGCACAAATATTCTCTTGTCACCGCTTCGGTTGGATGTGAGTCCTAGTGCTTTCCTACATAATGTAACACAAGTATATTTTCTTGTTACTTCTTGAGTTGGATGTGAGTCTTAGTACTTTCCTTCTCAATGTAGCACACATATTCTCTTGTCACCGCTTGGGTTGGATGTGAGTCCTAGTGCTTTCCTTCCTAATGTGACACACATATATTTTCTTGTTACCTCTTGAGTTGGAAATGAGTCTCAGTGCTTTCCTTCTCAATGTAACACATATATTCTCTTGTCACATCTTTGGTTGGATGTGAGTCCTATTGCTTTCCTTCATAACGTGACGCACACATATTTTCTTGTTACCACTCGAGTTGGATGTGAGTCCCAACACTTTCCTCCTCAATGTAGCAGATATTTTCTTTGCAGCCAGATGTGGGCCTCTGTGTTTTCCATCTCGTTTTGGTCCTCCCAAACAATCCTATTCTCATATTTTGAAATAAGTTTTAAGACCACCTTAAATGGAATATGGCATCTGATTCTTATTTCGGCATTGATACCCAAATTTCAATTCCCACCCAGCAATTATATATTGACTCCCATCCTTTATAAATACCTGAAATTTCATAACTCAAAATTCACTCTCCGATCCCTAGCGAGAGTCCCTACTCCTTAATTTCAATCAAATGATCATCAGCTAATATCCACAGTAGAAAAAAATCACACACACAACTCTACACATACTTTTGGGTCTGTTGACTTAAGAATTTGTATTGGTTTTATTTGATATTGTCAGTCAACGCCAATATGCACGGAAAAGTAAATTTATCCACTTTCACTAATACATCTTCTGCAACTCTGTTGACCTCAGTTTTGTTAAAGGTTTAGTTTTTCCTCTTTAATAGCCTAAGGTCTAGCCATAAGACGTTCATATTGACTATTCTTAGAAAACTAAACATGGAACCTTCACCATTAGAAATTCTATACTCTTCTTTACTCAACTTCGTTGCAGCCGGATGTGGGCCTCTGTGTTTTCCATCTCGTTTCGGTCCTCATATCCAACTCAAGACGATGGGAGTCAATATATAAGTGCTTGGTGGGAATTGAAATTTGGGTATCAATCCCAAAATAAGAATCAGATGCCATATTCCATTTAAGGTGGGCTTAAAACTTATTTCAAAATATGAGAATAGGATTAGGGTTTCCATAGAGGACTAAAAATGGGGTTTCCATTGGTCCATGGCTTATTGATAGTGGTTGGTACCTCCAACTCTACCAAGACACCCAACCTAGCATTTTCCCCCTAGATTTCCCCAAATTACCTAGATACTTTTGGGACTCCCAATTTGGCCAAAATTTCCAAATCCAGCCAAAATACACAACTTGACTTAAAAATCAGTTCAAACACGTTAAAAACACACAAACTACCCAAAATCATCCCCTAAATTCCCCCAAATTACCAAAATACCCCTCTTTGGCCACAAATTCCAAAAATTCCCAAAATATCTCAAAACCTCCCAAAACCTCCCAAATATTCTCAATTTCATTTTTCTCTACTATCACATGACCCAATTTGGCCAATTTAACCATCTTTGATCAAAATCCCCAAATTACCCTTTAAAGGCCCATATTTTCCCCAAATCACTCCAAATGTCCATCAATTTGATCTAAATCTCCCCAAATTGTAATCCCAAACTCTAATTTATTATTCACTAAAATTTACCTTCAATATGACCAAAAAAAACTAAATCCAAGCTCAACTGGCCCATGATTTAAACCCAATTTTGATTTAAATCAAAACCCAATTTTGGCCCTATGACTTGGTTCCACCAAATTAAACCCATAACCTACTCAATTTGCCACAATTTATGTTGAAAAATCTTCATAGCATCCCCATACATCAAAATTTACCTTCAATTGGCCTTGGTGAAACCTCAATTTCATTTGATTTCAACCTAAGTCCAAAAGCCCCAAAGTTGCCCCAAATTGGCCATGACTCAAAATCTCACCAAATTGAGGGCCTTAACCCCAAAATTTTCACACTATCCCTTCATGAAAAATCTTCACAACATCTCCCTTGATCATTTGAACCATT
>NW_018217915.1:10964-12314 GCF_001263595.1 Phalaenopsis equestris | reverse complement strand
TGAACTCACATTGAACCTATGCATTAAAGATGGCCTAACTACCCCAAAGTCATCAAACTAACTCCACCTCAGCCATTGGTTAGACCCTAAGATTGAGCCAAAAACCATCTAACCACCTAAACTAAGCAATGGACAAAAAGTTCCCAAAATTAAAGGATTTTATTTCCAAAAATGCACATGCTTAAGATACCCTTACGAAAACTAAACCTCATTGCATTAAGTTGCTTTGACAGATTCCCCTGGATGACCTAAGCACCTAGCCACCTCCTCCTGCCATGGATGGCTAGTCTAGTCACTGGAGAAGCTCAAAACTGAGGGCCACCCCCATGCAACTTCACCTAAATTAAACCTAGAGGCCAGCTCAGCCAAACCAACTTGTAGAGCTCCTCTGCCCTCCACCTAAGCCCCATAATGCACCCAAACATTTGCCCTTAGAGCCACCCCATGTCCATTTTTATAAAAACTCACCTCCACGACCATGGTATGTGTGCTGCTAAAATTTTCTCAGAGAGAGCTTCCCAAATCACTCACAGAGCTTCTTTGAGGCCTCCACAGCCCATTCCAATCACTCCATTGCCTTGATTCCCTCTGTGTAACCCTAATTTTGAGCTTAAAAATTAGGGCAGAAATAGGACATCCTTAAAAACTCCACCAAACTTCAATTGCTTGTGGCCACACCTTCACAACAGTAAGAGAAGACAAAGCCCCATCAAATTATCCTCTGAAATAGCCTCTACAATAGCTGTAGACCAACACCCAAAATTGGTCATGATCAAAATGATACCTAGGCTTTACACCAAGACCAAAGGCTCAATATCAAGCCTCCTTGGATCCCAACAAACGTGCTAAGACCCTTTGATTGAAGCTTCACTTCTCAGAGCCAAGGTATAAAATTTCTCTTATTCCCGAGCCTATTTGAACTTTTCATTTGTTTTGAGTTGATTTTGTGGCATCATAACCGTATGGATATGTTCCTCTAGTCTAGACGAGCATTTTAAAGAAAAATCACTTATTTTGGTTAAGAAATGAGAGAGATATTAAGGCTAGAAGATGGACGGTTCTCGGGCAAGGCAATCAGGGACGATGACGAGGAGTCGTCCGATCTCGCGTGTATCGGATGGATGGTCGAGATCAAGTCCGACAGCGCTTCGGAACATAAGCCGTGGGACGAGTCAGCACTAAGGTGGACAGCAGCGTCAAATGGGAGCGCGTCGCGTGTAGCTTCGGAGCTGTCGTAGGTTGAGGTGGTGTCGCGCTTTTAAATAGATAAATAGGGATTTAATTAATTCAGAAAATGACCCCTAACTTAAAAAATTCATATCTTGGTGTAGAAAAATCACAAAAAAAAAA
>NW_018217915.1:9561-10302 GCF_001263595.1 Phalaenopsis equestris | reverse complement strand
GGGTATTTTCTAAAAATAAAATGATATTTAAAATAAAAACTTGATTTTTAGCCTATTTTAAATAATTAAAAAAATTAAAAATCCATAGAAGTCATAAAAATAATAAAATTACAAAAAATACTAAAAATTCATGAAAATGTTCTAAATTGTTTCCTAAGCACTTATGAACAATTGGAATATTTTTTCTGGTTTTCGAAATAAAGATATTGAATTTTAAAGCTTAAAAATGATTTTTAAAGGCTAAAAATGAATTTTCACTAAAAATAATGCCAATGAATCAAATAAAATTTAGAAAGAAATTAAATCTTCTCCTTTGAGTTCTTTAATCTCAAGAGGACTTTTCAAAAATATAAAACTTAATTTTATCTATTTAAAATATTTTATAATTAATAAATACCCCAAAACTTAAAATTCAGATAAAATTCAAAAAATCATGAAATTTTGTCTCAAGGCTTCTCTGGTCTAGGTCTGCCTCCAATAAAAATTTTAGGGGATTAGGATTTACCTTGATCAAGTTAGGAATTTTCTTTGGAAAATCTTATTTTTTACATGAAAATAATTATGTAAATTAAATTAAATCCTGAAAAATCACATTTTCTCCTATGATGTTTTAATTGACCCATGAATGAGGTAGGATAAAAATTTCAAGGTCATTTGAATTGAATTTGACAAATTATGAAGTGTTAGAGCCTTAGGGGCAAATGTGTAATTTTGGAAATTTAGCCTTAATTAACATTTAGG
>NW_018217915.1:3593-7728 GCF_001263595.1 Phalaenopsis equestris | reverse complement strand
GCTTTGACCTCCCTGAAATTTGGATGTAATCTTCACTTTAGTTGTAAAACTCAACATATTTTAACAAATCAATTGGCCAAATTGAAAGTAAATTAAGATCAAAGTCAAAAGATCATCACAATTTCTTAAACATTTTCTTACTTCACCAATTCAAATCACCATTTCATAAATCTCGAGATAAGGAGAAAGATAGAGAAAACTACTCAGAGCTCATGGGGAAAGCACAACACAACTTGGAATTCATTTATAAAATTAAAGCCATACAAACTATACAAGTAAATAAATTATCTCTAAATTTCTCCCCAAGAATACTCCTCGAAGTTCCTCTGAATCTCTTTCATTCTTTATAGCACACATAATTCTTCTTTGAAATAGCAAGGAGGAGGAAATCTCTCACTTTCCCTCCACTCTTACAATCTCTCGAAGAATTCCTCACAATATTTACACACTATTGGAACCTTTCGATAGCTTCCAAGCTTCCAAAAGTCTCCAAAAGTTTCTTCCCTCTTTTTTAATTTTCGGCCAAAATGTTCTCTTTAAAGATGTGGATGAGTTTTCCCAAGAGTCGCTTACGCACCCTCCAAAATCCGGACTTATCCATTGTACACGTCACATAACCATTGATCCCGCCGTCGATGGCCTCGATGGCGCCGTCGGCGCCCTTTTGGAGAATTTTTCCTGTAGCCTTGAGAAAATCTCGTTGTCGGCGGCCTTAATGGCGCTGTCGGCAGCCTAGTGTAGTTCTCAACATTTTGGTCTTTTTTGCTCCAAATTCGCTCCTTTTTTGCATCTTTTTAGTCCATTGACCCTAATTCATCATTCCTGCAACAAAATATCAAAAATATTTTTCTTTAAAGTGTAATATCATTAAAAATAGTATAAAAGAGGTATGAAAATCTCAACCTATTTTCCTTTGGTCAAATAGCAAAACCTGTCTTCTCAAGCTAAACCAATCTTCCTTCCTTAGACTTAAACAAGAAAGCCATAGGACTTTGAGGTTTCTTGCTTATGCAATGTAAATCCTCACTTAATCTTTAGGCTTTTGTACAGCCCTGTTATACAATATAAGCTCTAACTCGTCCTAGATTTCCGAGGTTGTCGTTTTTCACGACCTAAATCCTCATATCTTCCAAGTTATTTGTGTGATTGTTTCACACAAATGTAAGCTTTAACTAATAAAATTGTCAGGATGAAACACCCAAATAATTCTCCTCAAAACTAAAGCCAAATATTAGGATAGCTTAGGAAGTCACCGGGGTTCTCCTCTGGATTCATGACATCACCTAGTTCTTCCTCATTTGGAGTCTACAACAAAATGTTCCAAATTTGAACCAATCCCCTTTCACACCTCTATGTCCAATCTCATTGAAAAGTCTTACCCTTTGAAACTCCTTGAAGATAATATTTCCTGATTTTAATCAAGAGTCTTCTTATGTGACTTTGGTCATTTATGATGTAATTAACTATAGGGGCTTTCCCTTATAGGAAGCATGTCTAAACCCACTCCAAACCCAGCTTAATATAAATCCTATTTAATTCTTTACATTAAATAGGGGAACTTGTCGGCAAATATAAAGATTTCGCAGACCAAGCAGATGTCATATATCCTTTAATTTATTTGATTGCGCCTCATCCTCAAGTCTTGTGTTTATCCTTCGAGATAGATATAGGGTTTGAGGTACAATGCTTTTCATTTAAACTATGAAAAATATGGGGTCAGTTTGATTTCATATTTTTCTAAAAATAAATATATATGTAAATTAAAACGTCCTTCCGATGCAGGCGACGGGAATTTGATTTCGGTGATCGACAACTTCTTACAGGCAACTCCAACCAAAAATAATGCCAACACTGCTCTAGGAGCTTCATCGTGTACTGATGGCATTTTGCTAATCATGGTTTCAAAATTTTATATTGTCCGGTGACTTGCTCGATGACGAGTTGGGAGTCGCCATAGATGGCAAATTTTGTTATATATATTGAGATTTCCATTTCTAATCTGGTGATTAAAGCTTCATATTCTACTTCATTGTTGGTACACGACTCTGTCAGGTGGTATGAGAACCTCAACATACCCCATATCTGGTGTGATAAAGATAAAACCAATCCCTGCTTTTCCTGGTATAACTGTGCCTAATCCGTTGTCTTTTTTGGCTGACAAAGCACAATCGAAGTACATCTCCCAGCGTTGTGCACTGGAGAATTCCATTTGTAATATTTGCTCGTCTGGTAACTCCTCGTTAAGAGAGTACCCAGCTGGCAGTAGGTGTACAGCGAGAAAGTCTGCTAGAATATGTCCCTTGATAGCACGGAGGGGAACAAAAGTTATATCAAATTGAAATAAAATCATTGACCATCTTGCTAGGCGTCCGGAAAGTGTTGGTCGGGCCATCAGATATTGCAACAGATTAACTTTTGAGATAAGGGTAACCTTATGAGAAAGCATGTAATGTTTAAGTTTTTTAGCGATAAAAATTAAAGCCAGACAATGCTTCTCAATAAGTGGATACCTTATCTCCGTCGGTGTTAGGTGATGACTCAAGTAGTAGAGTGTATTTTCCTTACCCTCATCATTTACTTGGGCTATGAGGGCTCCAAGAGAGTCATCTAAGGCCATGGTATAAAGTATCAACGGTTTCCCCGGGATAGGGCCTGCCAAGCCAAGAGGTGTCATTAGATACTGGCATTTTTCTTCCCAAATAAATTTGGCATCCTTTTTAATTAATGCCAAGAAAGGCTGACACCTACCTGAGAGATTAAAAATAAATCGTCTCAGATATGCCAACTTCCCCTGGAAGGATCCAGTTGTTTCAAGGTTTTAGTAGGAGGCATTTCCAAGATAACTTTAATTTTATCTGGGTCGATCTTGATTCCCCGATGACGGACAACGAATCCCAGAAATTTCCCAAAGGTAACGCCAAAGGTGCATTTTAAGGGATTCATTTTAAACTCATATCATCATAACCGTTCAAACAGGATCCTTAAATTGTACAAATGGTCTATTTTTTATTTCCTTTTGATGACCAAATCATCTACGTAGCATTGTACTTGGTTGTGAATGAGGTCGAAAAAAATCCTCATCATTGCGCGCTGATATGTTGCTCCGGCGTTATTTAGACCGAACGACATCACTATGTAGCAAAAAATTCCAATCAGTGTTCTGAAGGCTATAAGTGCTGCATCCTCGGGAGCCATATTAATTTGGTTGTATCCCAAGGATCTGTCCATAAAGGAGAAAATTTCATGTGTTGAAGCGATATTCACCATCATATCTGGTATAGGTAGTGGAAACTCATCTTTTGGACATGCCTTGTTCAAATCTCTGAAATCAACACAAACGCAGATATGTCCGTTTTTCTTTTTAGCAGGTACGATGTTGGCTAACCACGTGGGGTATTGCTTCTCTTTAACAAAGTTGGGATCCACTAATTTCTTTACCTCGACGATGACTTGTTGTTCTATCTCGAGGCGCATTCTCCTGGGAGCTTGTTTACCGGGGTTATATTCTTATCTACCCCAAGTTTATGGACTGTAACCTCTGCTGATAGTACTTGCATTTCATCGTAGCTCCATGCAAAGCAATCTTTGAATTCTATTAATAGTTTGATCAATTCTACATATTCTTCATCATTAAGTAGAGAACTTATAAATGTAGGTCGGGTCGTTCATCCGTTCCGAGGTTAATCTCTTTCAATTCATCATTGGTAGATTTAATTTCTTTCTCAAATTCTGGGGGAGCATCTTCTATTGGTTGATCAGTAGAGTCATCCTCTACATCAAGGCAATCCTCTTCTGATTCACCAGTAACAACCATACAAAATTCAGAATCATCAACTGGTCCGACTGTACGAAATCCGAGACCCTCTTTTGAATATGGAGTTTGACTTTTACCACTCCATAACTTTTGAAAAAAGTTGAAATTTATCTTTTGGCATTTGTTTTGGTAAGTGTCCTTGTTGAATTAACTTTTGAACACAAGGCGAGAAGTAACCAAAAGGCAATTCCATTAATTCATTAGAATCAACATCCAAATTTACATGTTTTTCAAGCTCAGTAGAGGTAGAAGCACAGTAAAATTTAATCGGCTTTGAACCAACACTACAAACTTCCTTGACCTCTAAACTCTCGACCTTTT
>NW_018217915.1:0-3519 GCF_001263595.1 Phalaenopsis equestris | reverse complement strand
GTAGTTCTTTTGAATCTTCATCTTTTTTTGCGATAACTTCACCAGAGAAGACAGTCCTCTTTGGAGGAGCGTAGTAGGCAACATCTTCATGGATACCAACTTCATGCACTGAAAATAGTTGTAAGTCTCCTTTGATGCAATTTTCTTGATCATCTTTGTGGTATTTAATGCACTGGTGTAGAGATGATGGAACCATATTATGCTTATGAATCCATGGTCAACCCATCAGAGTGTTAAAAGAGGTCTCGATCTTGATGATATGAAATTTAGCGATTGTTACGAGTTCTCCAACCTTCATAAGTAATGTAATTGATCCAAGGGCTCTTTCTCCCTTTTGGTTGAATCCTCTTAACATCATTTTATCAGTCGTAAGCTCTTGAGCTTTAATATCCAAATAGGTCAATGTTCATAGGCTCATCAAGTTAAGAGATGCTCTAGAATCTACTAAAACTCTGGACAACACAAATCTGACGATGTTGACAGAGATGTCGAGTAGACAGTTATGGTCGACAGTACCAAGCAACAAGTCATCATCTGTGAAGTGAAGGTTACCCCAGGTTGTTCTTTCAACGAACAAACTTCATCTGAGGACGTGCTGACCAACTTAGCTAAGCAAATCGCTGGGTCAAGCAAAGCTATAACCAGAGACTCTCATTTCCTGTGACAGGATCAAAGCGTCGTAGAAGCTTAATCGGGCCGACAACTTCCTAAGATGAGCTAGCACGTTGTAGTCTACTTTATATGATCCTTTGATTTTTTCTTGATCATGTGGTTCTTCCACTGGTGGATGTGGAGGTATCTCTTCCCGATTCATTATCTGCTTTCCTTTATCTGTTGGAGCTTTCTTGGTGATAATACTTTTCCGCTCCTTAAGTTAACTTCTATGATTTCTTCTTCTTGAGATATCATTATTGAATCTTCTGGTCTCTCCTCCTCTTTGTCGAAAAGATCTAAGTTGATGGTAAGCAATGTACCATGATGCTCGAGAATTGGGTCCTCGTTATCGGTGTTTTGTAAGCGGTATCATTGATGTCTTCTTTGGACTTGACAACGAGTTCATCAGACTCAAGTACGATTTGAGGATCATTTTGGGGATTGAGATCAAAGCTAGATTGTTCATCATCAGTTACCATATCACTAAAAATAGTTAAAACGTAGCCAAAATCACAATCATTATATTCATAAGACCCCGGAGGGACAAAAACATAATCATACAAAGTCAAGGTTTGAGGATTTTCTTCCCCAAATACAAGACAACCAATCTAGTAGAGGCAGTCCCTATCCTACTCCCGTGCTATTAATCTTTGTGGTGACGCTTCTCTTCTTCTTCTTTGAACTTTAAGATGATGACTCTTCTGACGAAACCTTCATCTCAGGCTTGGAATGTTGCGGAATCTAAATGGAGGCTTGTTTTGATGCAGACTGGATCTTGTTCAGTATTTCCTTGGATGATCTACTCCATAACTCATTCCATTCTTCATCTCTGGCATATGCAAGAGATTGTTTTGATGGATCCTGTATTTGATTGACGACCCTCTTGAGTTCATCCCAAGTTGTACTCCATCCATTTGCTCCAATATACGGATCGATTGGAAAGATTGGCTCGGTTGAAATCATATTTATGGAATCTTTTTCAGGTTCTTTTAAATATTCTTTTGGGATTGTTATGTTTTCTTCTTTAAATTTTCTCTCAAGCTAATCTTTAAAGCCAAAGCATTTTTCTATAGTGTGCCCAAGCAATCGGTGATATGGCAATAATTTGATTATTTTATCTTATCCACCTCTTCGGGCTTCTTCGGATCTGGTAGTCTGAACTCTAGCTTCTTCAACAGACTTCTAAATATGTTAGGTATAGCTTCATCTTTGAAAGAATACACCATTTTACGTCGCTCTGAGAAAGACATTTTCTTATCCTCTATTTGAGCTGATACTTCTTGAGGCGGTCGCTGGTTCGATTGACTACTCTGTTTCTGAGCTTACTGTGATGGTTTGCTGTGATGACGACTGACAAGGATCTTCTGCATATATCTTTATCGACTGTTTTCCTTTATTAATGGTTGCCACTACTCCTGATTTCTTTTTCTACTCCTAATTTTTCGAACACTCTGGTCACCTTAGCCTTTTTGTGTGGCTCCATGTGCTTGATTTTCTCTTGAAGACTGCTGGCTTTACTGAGTAGCTTCTCAAAGGATTTGATGATGAGTCTCTTGAGCATGAAAATTACTGGTCCCCATGTATGCTCATGAGTATGATTTCAATTGCATGATTTTCTTGTAGCTGAGGTTCACATTTCATGCTAAGGTTTCTCCACGTCAAAATATAGTCCACCAAAGTTTCACTAGGCTTTTGTTTTTCCATCATGAGCTCTCTAATAGACGCATGATGTTGTGCTCTGGCAAATCTTTTCACAAACAGTTGTTCCAACTCGAAAAATATTTTAACTGACCCGTTGAGCAAGTCAGTGTACCAGTCAAATGCAATTCCTGACTAGCTTCTGACGAACTACTAGAAGAGTAAAGCTTCACTATTTCTCGTGTTTCCACAACTAGCTCAAAAATGTGTTATATGTTGTCTGAGATTCCCATTCCCATCAAATATCTTGAGGTTTGGGGCCACAAAACCCTTGGGGAAAGGGACGGCATCAAATTCCTCCGGGCAAGGTCTGCCCTTTAGAACTAATGCACCACCCTTAGATTGGGTTAAGGCATCCCGCACTTGTTCAACCATTTGCTTGAATTATTTTTCTTGTATAGCACCTGATGGAGAATCCATTCTATGTTGCTCATATCTGTTTGCTGAAGCAACCTCTCTTCTTTCATCTGTGATGTGTTTGATTTCTAGCTGATTAATCTCTGGAGAAGCCAATTGTGGCGCTTGTGATTGCCCCTGAATGGTGGCCATAGCGGTCATGGCTATGTAAATAGTTGTTCCAACTAGGAAAATGTTTCAACTGACCAGTTGGACAAGTCAACGTATCAGTCGAAAGCAATTCCTGACAAGCTGCTGACGAACTGCTGGAAGAGTAGAGCTTCACTATTTCTCATGTTGCCACAGCTGGCTCGGAAATGTGCTATATACTATCTGGGATTCCCAGTCCCATCAAATATCTTGAAGTTCGGTGCCACAAAACCCTTGGAAAAAGGCACGACATCGAATTCTTTCGGGTAAGGTCTACCCTTTAAAACCAATGCACCACCCTTAGATGGGTTAAGGCATCTCACACTTGTTCAACCATTTGCTTGATTTCTTTTTCTGGTATACCACCTGATGGAGAATCCTTTCTATGTTGCTCGTCTCTATTTGCTGAAGCAACCTCTCTTCTTTCATCTGTGATGTGTATGATTTCTGGCTGATTGATCTCTGGAGAAGCCAATTGTGGTGCTTGTGATTGCCCCTGAATGGTGGCCATAGCGGTCATGGCTATGGTCATCTCTTCTTTTCTTTTCTCCAGTAGACTAAATTTCTCGTCCCTTAGGAGGACGTTGGCATTATTTCGGGGATGGTTTTGTGGGGTTGCCC
>NW_018217914.1:7455-9476 GCF_001263595.1 Phalaenopsis equestris | reverse complement strand
CATTAGAGAAATTGCTGGGTAATAAAATTTTGAAAATATAAAAAACAAAACATTACACAAACACAATATTTCACTAACACATCCACAATACTAAACAAAAAGCAATTACAATTAAAATGCAAAATAAAAATCACAAAAATCACATCACATTACAATTCACAAAGTACTAATCAACATCTGTTATACTACACATGAAAATTTCAACTACCACACTAAACATTTAAAACAATAATTAAAAAGTATCCAATTACAACATAAAAATAAAAGCAAAAGCACAAACAAACAACTATCCATCTCTAAAGTACATTAATTACATTCAGATATCAAAATCCCAGGCTATATCTTCGTATCATTGGTCAGCAGGTGGATTGGGTTGACACTGAGTATAATGAGGGCATTCAGAAAATGTAACATCAGGCTCACCTCTGTAGTGCATGGCCTGAGCTTTGTAATAAGCTATCTCAAAATCAGAATGCCTCTAGAAGTACTCGCTATCATAATCATGTCTACGTTCTAAACCCTCAATTCTTTCATTTATTAGCTCAATATTTTTCTGCTGCAAGGTCAACTCATTCATCAAATCAGTCAGGGTAGGGAGCTTGAAGAAGGAAGGTCATAACTAATAGAGGGGATATCTCTACTAGTAGAAGGTTCTTGACCCCTACTCCCAGATTTCCACTTCTCATGGGATTCATATGCTTTTAAATTAGATTTACTAATGGGTTTCATAGGGTAAACCCATTCTTCATCAGTTCCAGCTTCTACTCCAGACAGTTGGCAAGTGCATAAATGAGGCCAGGATGTCCTAGACTTCCACTTGTTTCACTCCTTGTCGTGCTCAATATGTTCTTAAAAATAATTCTCTTAAAAATGATTCTCCCCACATTTATATTTCTATTATTCTGAATATAGAAATTCAAAATAGCTCTATCCCTTGTTACCTCAATATGGTGATAAGTCAGTAACATAGTAGAAAAAATAAAATAGTGCCACGCTTTAGATGTGGCATTCAACATGGAAGTAGAAAAATTTACCCGTTCTCATTGTTTTATCTTCCATGTCCCTTTCCCATCAATGAGAAAGTTGATCACTTCGTTCAACGGGCCTTACATAGTACTAAAGGTTTCACATAGTACTGAAGGTTTCACAATGGCAGCTATAGGAGTTTGGGACTTCATAAAAGGTGTTAATGCGGGCGGCATTACATTCAATAGGAAATCGTCGCACTTGAACGATTCTGTCTTCATAATAGTACACATTGGCATAAAATTCTTTTACAATATTCGTAGCAGCCTTGTTGGTGGTATAACAAAAGTTTTCCCACCTCCGTTTGGTAATAACTTGTTCAGTTTCTCCTCCCAGACTCTCAAAAACTTGATCTTGTATACATTTCTTTCCTTCAAATACTGAAGCAAATTTTGACTGAGCCTTCGCATTGACTAAGCGAGACTCGTCAAACTTAAGTCACCTCTTTTATCATGGAGCCATGTCAATGTAATCAAAATTATAAAAAATTCCAAAATATACATCAAATACTCAAATAATGGCTTCCAAGAGTGACTCTAAGAGTTCAAAACTAAATTCCATGAATTTCTTCCCAATATTTTCTTCACATTCTCAAATTTTTTGGATTTTCTCAATGTGGAAGAAATTCACGGTGAAAATCAAATATTTTTAGTTTGGAGTGAAGCTCTTATCAAGAGATGATCAAATTCGGTGTCTAAAAGCCTTGAAATTGCCCCAAATCTAAGATCTCTCAAGCCCTAGATCAAAATTTTTATTTTTAGGAGGAAGGGGATGATGAATAGTGGCGGTTGGCTAGTCAAAATCACGGTTAAAGGTGTTTTTTTGCGATCTCGCCATCGACGGGGTCTTCGGCGCTGTCGGCGCACTCTATTGAAATATTAACATTGTATTTTTAATCCCAGTCTCGGGAAATTCTCTCCGTCGGCGGCGTCGAGGGCGTCGTCGGCGGGCTCTATTAAATTAGTTTAAATTCTAGATTTTTGCGATTTCGATCA
>NW_018217914.1:6498-7445 GCF_001263595.1 Phalaenopsis equestris | reverse complement strand
TTCTAGACATAAGTTTTAAGTGATTAAATGATGTACTAACACAAATAAACATTCACAACACAAAACATCACAAATATATATAAATTCCAAGGGTTACAATACACATTACACGACACACGTAATTTTGGTATTTTCTCAACCTCAATACATCAATTTAGGTTCGAAACTATATCATATTTAAAGTCTAACGGCATCGTTCGAAACTCTGTCATATTTAACGGTAGCACAAAGTTCTAAAAAACTAGCGAGGTGTAAATTGGGAACTTCATTGGGTGTACCTCCGAATTGATTGTTTTGTACAATTTGAAGAATAGCAGGTTTAAGCTCAAATGAATTAGCAGCTACATCGAGATTTTGGATAGGTAAGTGAATTTCATCTGCTGTAGAATTTGCATAATCTCGTAAAGGTATAGGTTGGTGTGCATTTTCTATTCCTTGATTGTTCATATTGTTTTCCATTGTATCAGAATTTCTAGGTTCTCTTCTTATTTTTTTAATTCTTCTAACAATGCGTTCTAATTCCGAGTCGTAGGGTATAAAATTTTCAGGTCCAAATTTACGCATACAATTGAAATCAGTAAACAGAAAAACAGTTAATTAAATATATAAAAATAAGTTGCAATTCAAGTAAAAGTTTTCTAATAGTCCTAATTTGTCTATTACTCTAATTATAAACTTTGTTTACTCCCCGACAACGGCGCGAAAAACTTGACCGACGACTTTATATATGCTTAAAAATACAAGAAATTAATACTGCTGCTAGAAGATTTAATTTCTCAGCAACGACACCAAAAACTTGACAATGGTTATAGATTCGATAAAGATGTATATATATAATATTCAATAATGGTAAAGTCACTCTTATCAACGCAAGTATACGTATCGCTCAAGTAATATAGGGCTCTAATGGAGTCCTAGATATCGATCCCATAGGGAGTAATATTAGA
>NW_018217914.1:2085-6229 GCF_001263595.1 Phalaenopsis equestris | reverse complement strand
CCAAAAGCTTGACTGCGACTTTATATATATATGTGTTTGATTTAATAAGGATGTATAGATATAATATTCAATAATGTTAAAGTCAAATTTGTCAACGCAAGTATACGTATCGCTCAAGTAATATAGGGCTCTAATGGAGTCCTAGTTATCGATCCCAGAGGGAGAAATAAAATACTACGGACTAAGGCTTAATAAAAAGTAATACTTCAACTACAACGACGACATTCAATTTGTTTATCTGCCATTAATAGACAATCGAAATAAGTAGATAATTTGGATAACTAATAAATAACTAATGATAGAAAGTAGGGTTTAATTTGTGATATTTAATATATAATAAAGCATCCTTCTTCTTGTCAAGAAATTATAGTGAATGGATAAAACGAATTAGTTCAATTTATATTGTGTCAAATAGGAGCATACCTATTCTTTTGGTCCAGGCATAAAGAACATTGACTAATCCTATGCTTGGTTACTAATTCTACGGCTAGGCTGGGAGGATACCAGCATCGTTTGAAACTCTGTCGTATTTAAAGGTAGCCCAAAGTTTGCATAAGCATCCCCTAAAAAATTTTCTACATTCAATGCACCTGTTGAAGTAACCTCGTATCTCGCCGTCGGTGGCCTCAAGGGTGTCGTCAGCGGGCCTTCTAAAATGTTGATCTGAAGTTTCAACAAAACTTCGCAAGTCTCGGGAAAATCTCGCCGTCGGCGCCCTAGTTCAAATCTTCTCATTTTGGTGCATTTCGCTCCAAATTCGCTCTTTTTTGCATATTTTTGCTCTAATGACCATAATTCATCATTCCTGCAACAAAACATCAAAAATACCCTTCTTTAAAGTGCAATATCATCAAAATCAGTGTAAAATAGGTATGAAAATCTCAACATATTTTTCTTTGGTCAAAATCCCCCAAACTTAACTAATACTTAACCTCAAATAATTTTAGTACTATATAAAAGTTATGATCTACTGCAGTAATATTTTAATTCAAAAATACTATAAGTTTGATTTAGAAGTTTAAGAGTTCTAGTTTTCTATTCATTTCAAGAATGACTATATGTTGTAATATTAAGTCACTTAGAATATTCAAATGATAGGAACTTCATGAGAACACTACTAGTAAAATATCTAATCCATAAATATAAGTTCAGGAATGTATTAAGGTTTTCCCTTTAGGTAAGTCCAGTGAAGCCAATTTTTTATTAGGCATCTCCTCAAGCTTCTCCTCACTTTTATATTTTTTTCTTTCTTTTCTTTTCTTTTTTTTCATTTGGATTGCTTTCAATCCCATTTTTTTTTTTCTTTTCATGGATTGTAGTCAATTCTTTCTTTTTCATTTTTCAAGTGAGGCTTACTATATCTGGATAGCCTTTAATGATTTTGAACATCACCTTTCTTCCCAAAATTTGAAACTCAAAACATTCATTTACCTTATAAATATTTCATAGCCTTTACCTTATCAACTCAAAGCCGTCGGTGGCGTCGAGGGCGTCGAGGGCGTCGGCGGCGGGCTCTATTAAATTGGTTCAATTTCTAGGATTTACCTTATAAATATTTCATAGCCTTTACCTTATAAACTCAAAGCCGTCGGTGGCATCGAGGGCGTTGTGCGGGCTCTATTAAATTGGTTCAATTTCTAGATTTTTGCAATTTCGATCAATTTCAAGCCTCAACGACATCCGTTCAATCATTATAGACATAAATTTTAAGTGATTAAATGATGTACTAACACAAATAAAAATTCACAACACAAAACATCATAATTATATATAAAATATAAGAGTTACAATACACGTTACACGACACACATAAGTTGTGTATTTTCTCAACCTTAATGGAACAATTCAACGTCACAATCCAAGCTACAACACTCTAAACGCTGAAAACAAATATTCTATGCTCAATCTCAACTGTGGACGATGTTTTAGGTGATGCGTAGGCAACTCTTGGGAAAACTCCTCTATAACTTTAAGAGAACATTTTGGCCGAAAATTAAAGGACTCTCTCTCATCAATTTTAGGGAAGTTTCAGCATTTTAGAGAGGTTCAAAGTAGTGTAGAGAATTTAATTTAGGGTTAGGTTGTGAGGAATTCTTTGAGAGATTGTAAAAGTGGAGGGAAAGTGAGAGATTTCTTCCTCCTTGCCGCTTCGAAGAAGAATTCTGTGTGCTGTAAAGAAAAGAAGAGATTCAGAGGAACTTTGAGGAGTTTGCTTGGGGAATAATTAAAGATAAGTGTTATTTACTTGTTGTAGTTTGTATGACTTTGCTTTTATATATAAATTCCAAATTTGTTTGTATCTTTCCCATGAGTTCTGAGTAGATTTCTGTCTTTCACCCTGTCTTGAGATTTGTGACTTGAGATTTGTGAAATGGTGATTTTAATTGGTGAAGAGTTGTGATGATCTTTTCACTTTGATCTTAATTTACTTTCAATCTGGCCAATTAATTTGTTAAAATATGTTGAGTTTTACAACTAAAGTAAAGATTACATCCAAGATTCAGGGAGGTCAAAGCCCTTGAAATTTGGGTGCAAATAAATAGGGAAACAAAATTATCGGGCCTAGAATTGGAGAATTTTTGAGTGACAGACTAAAATCCTCAATTCGGTCTTATCGTTTGGGTGCTAATGTGTAGATGTTAGCCCTCAGGTGAGGGGAACGTGGGAGCTCCGAAGTGAGAGCCGGTATCCTCCCAGCCTAGCCGCAGAATCAGTAACCAAGCATATAATTAGTCAATGTTTTTTATGCCTGGACTAAAGGGTAAAGAATAGGTATGCTCCTATTTGGCACAATACAATTCAAACTAATTCGTTTTATTCATTCACTATAATTTCTTAACAAGGAGAAGGATGCTTTCTTATATATTGAATTTCACATTAGAAACTTTATTAGTAGAATTAGTTATTTAAGAGTTATTAAAATTACATATTTATTTCAATTGCCTATTAGTGATAGATAAGCAACTTAAACTATATTGTTGTGATTAAGTATTGATTTTCTATAATCTTAGTTCGTAGCCTCTAATATTACTCCTTGAGGGATCGATATCTAGGACTCCATTAGAGCCCTATATTACTTGAGTGATACGTATACTTGCGTTGATAAGAGTGACTTTACCATTATCGAATATTATATATATACATCTTTATCGAATTTATAACCATTGTCAAGTTATTGGTGTCGTTGCTGAGAAATTAAATCTTCTAGCAGCAGTATTAAATTCTTATATTTTTAAGCATATATAAAGTCGCCAGTCCAGTACCTTAAATTGCATTGGGCTTCGCACAAACTTCGTGACAGTATAATACCTTTAAACTCGCATTTCACTTTCTAGATAGCCTTAGGCTTTAGTGGTGATAGGCGTTTGGGTTTGATCGCCCACACGGGGTGCGTGCTCCAGCGTTAGTGGGCGCGACCGCGCACCTATATGATGGATCACTTGTTATACTAGAGTTGGCGTTTAGGATAGGATTCTCCTTACGCAACAAATTCCCCTACGATAGCCGAGCGAATCCTATTTCACTGGTAGCCTTAGCACAAAAATCCTAAAGGTTGGAGCCCCTCTTCTCTCCTCTTTGCTTTGGTAACTTTGGTCTTTTAAGAAAGATCGAAGAGTAGGCCTTTGCAAAAATGAGAAAATGTGAGTCATTAGCTCATTTTACAAACCTCGAAGTAGTTGTGAAATCGGGAAGAACATCATCGTTAGCTTGTTTCACGATGAGGTGGAGAACTTCCCCTTGGAGATCCAGGGAGAAGTTCCTTACCCGCCTCACCAAAGCAAAGGCGGCAATCGCTATCTTTCTATATGTTGACCCTAGGTTTCCCCAGTGAGGTTGTTAGCATCAAGAATGGATCCCTATTACATATGTATGCTTGCATGTTGCATTTTGCATGTCATATAACATTTCACTTCGCTCCATCGACCACCACGGCTCGATGAGAATTTCACTTCGCTCTGGCTCTGCGAACATTTCACTTCATTTTGACCGGCCGCCCCGGCCTGGCAAGCATTTCACTTCAATTTGACCGACCGCTCTGGCCCGGTGAATATTTCACTTCGCTTTGACCGGCCGCCTCGGCCTGACAAGCGCTTCACTTTGCTCCAGCCATGCGAGCATTTCACTTCACTTTGACCAGCCGCCC
>NW_018217914.1:0-1222 GCF_001263595.1 Phalaenopsis equestris | reverse complement strand
TACCCCTCCTCTTCGGGCTGCTGCCCCCCTAGCATGCCTATTCTGTTGAGTCACTACTGCTTTGGCATATATCTTGGGGTCGCTGCCACTACGGTATGCCCATATTTGTTTGTCCCTACACTAACCAATTATTTACATTTGCATGTTCACATTAATAGCGAGCCAGACCCGTTAGGAGAGTGGCTCCCATGTTGGTCGCAAAGCCTTAACGAGCATTGCTTGCCAGGTCGATTTTGATGAGTAATGCGAATTAAGTCATTGGGATTGACATGAGTATAACTGTACTAAGGATCTATTGGATTTAACTTGTGTCACTCCTCTTCATGACATGCTTTAGATCTTTCAGATCCTTAGGATGGGGCCAGTGTCAAAGTCATACCATACCTAAACTTACCCCACACTTAGATACTAGGTTGATGCACTTGTCCTTAGATGATGTGCTATGCTAGGGTTTAGGATGCTAGGTAACACTTTCAAGACCTCTAGCTATTGTTGTGTGTTGTGTTGTCTTGTGCTAGTCATGTGTCACCTTCTCACGTTTTGGCTATTATTGTGTGCTGAGTTGTCTTGCGCTAGCCATGTGCCGCCTACGCACCTTTTTTCAGTGTGCTTGTATGCTTCTTGTGTTTGATAATATATTAGGGCAATATTTTGTAGGTGTCGTGCCTATTTATACACACTCACACAGGTGATATTATGGGGGAGCATCTAATGATTTCTAATCATTTGCTTGTAGGTTGTCTTAGCTCCCCTTATTATAAGGCACGACATATTATTTTTATGATGCATTGATTGCCCGCTAACACTTATTTTATGTAGGTCAAGTCTTTATTTTCTATTTCAGATGAATTTGATAGATTCCTAGGAGAGTTTGTATTAGAAATAAGGTACGGACACAAGTTTCGAGGAGGACACACCGAACCATGTAACGAGGACCAAGAGCAGCAGCTCGTGTCCCGTACATTAAGTCCGAATTTTATATTTTTGTATAGACTTAGGACCGGGCAGGTATATACGGAGTTTGGCCATTTTTACTATTTTTCCCGGATTATATTGCCGGTCCAGCAGCCTTTGGCCTCTTTATAAATTCTTTTGGGATGCCTTTCCTTTCTTTTTTTTTCTCGTGTGCTTATCGACGCTTTTTTGGTTAAAAAGTTACCTATTACGAGCTGTCGGTCACCGGAAACGAAATCTCGTTGCCTGCTTCAGAAGGACATTTAAT
>NW_018217913.1:0-1199 GCF_001263595.1 Phalaenopsis equestris | reverse complement strand
GCACTTTTCCTGTTCGCGCCAGCACCTCGGCTAAATTGTTGTACCGTGAGCGAAATCTTTTGCGAAATACCTTCGCGAAACAACTGTTTGCGAACAATTGCGTCTGCTCGCTCGCCAGCACCATACTGAACTCCACCTGTCGCAACTCCTCCTGCGACAAACTTGCAAACTCCGCTGGTTGAACATCATGAAACTCCTCTGTTCGCAAACGCTCCTGTTCGCAGTAACTGCACACGAACTCCTGTTCGGTAACTCCACCTCGCCTAATGCCGCGAAGGTTCATGAATTGTCGTGCCTCAAGTAAACCCTACAGTACAATATGTAATTACCAAATTACCTCTATATCGTATAGCGGGGCGTTGACCCAATACCCTAACCCACATAACGTAACTTTCCGATTTGGACAGATTTTTCCGAACGTCCATACAATGAACTTAATTTGCAAAATTAAATAAATTACAGTTGCATATTAATGAGATTCATACAATAAAATCAAATTAGTCATCACTGCAACTCCCGAAACTACGTATTTCTTAGTTTTGTTCTTGCATTTCGAAAACATCATATCAAATAAAACCACGGAATGGGAACAATAAAACCTAAATATTCAATTCTTTATATGGCTAGCAATCAATTCCAAATTGTTCAACCTAAGATCATCCAACCGCGCAGGACAAGTAAAATACTTCGGAACAAAATCCCCCTTTGGGATAGAAACGATGAAAGTTTATCTATTTGATCGACAAAACTCCGGAAAAAAATTCAGGTATGGGAAGATGGAAGAAGATTTATGAAAGCACTGATCCAATTCATAGAACACAAGAGTATATGCCTTGAATTTATCGAGTTGAGCCTGAGTGACCTTCGAAGACTTGAAATCGGGTTGGAGGACTGGAGTAGCAGCTAGGGCCGCCTCTCTCCGTGCCTCCTCTTCGTCCATAAACGCCATGAGTCTGCTCTCTCCCGCCCGCTCGATCCCTCGATCGCGTGCGCAGGGTTTTTGGCGCAAGGAGATAGTCCCTACTATGTGTTTTTGGCGCAAGGAGATAGTCCCTACACCAATTTAGGATATTGAAATGCTCGGCTACGATAATTATTAGATATATTTTTTATAATCCATTTTAATTAATATTAAAGATAATTTTAACATGGTCAGAAATTGGGTGATTTCAAGTATGAGTTATAAGTATATATATATA
>NW_018217912.1:0-1526 GCF_001263595.1 Phalaenopsis equestris | reverse complement strand
AAGAGCTTCACTTTGACTTAAAAATTTTTAATTTTTACGATGGACTTTGGGAGCTCCAAAAATTGGAATTTTTTATGAAAATACTTGAATAAAACTCATGGTAAAAAGTTTCTTACCAAATAACCTTGCTTGAGGAGTTAGATTTTTTATTTAGTAATTTATTTGGACTATATTTGGATTTTCATAGAATTTTCAAATGGCTCCCCAAATCAAGAGAGGAACGACGTTCGAGGACTTCAACGCACGAAGATTTGTTATTTTAAAAGCCCAACATAGTTACATTACTCAAATGGAGACCAAGAGAATGATCCAAGAGCGGCCCTTTGCAAACCCGGGTGGCGAGGTCAAAAGATTGATTCTTGTTAGGAATTGGGAAAGTTTCTGCTACTTCACTGTCATAGCAATTGTCTCAATGGTTTGGGAGTTTTATGAAACCGGAGATTCACTAATGAAGATCACATCCTAGTTAGATGTGAACAAGTTGAATTTACTGCTGATCGGATCAATACTTTTTATGGTTTGAGAACTTTTCGATGAATATGTTGTATTTGTGATGACTGATTGATCACTGGAGGAAGTAATTGCATTTTTTACTGATGGAAGAGGGGAATGGAAGTTCAAGAATAACAAGATAGTTAACTTCCCTACTTCCATGTTGACTATTCAGTCAAAAATATGGCACCACTTCATTTTTGTCGGACCGTTGCCAACAAATCATTTGACTGATGTTACAAAAGATAGAGTTGTACTCAACTATTGCATTCATAACATGAAGGCAATAGATGTAGGTTCACTTATAGTTCATCATGCTCGAAGTATTGATGGTAATCATATAGCTTGAGGATTAAGATACCCTGCCTTTATTTTCACTTTATGTGAACAATCAAAAGTAGAATCTCATAGAAATGAAGAAAGATTGCAGCCAAAAAATCTGATCGAGAGACACATGATTCAGAGAGTAGAATCATTTGTTGATTATAGAAGTGGAAGAAGGGATAGGCTCTCTACATCTATTGTAGGGGAAACTACTTCTAGATCTGTATCACTTGAAGGTATTATGGATCAACTGATGATTCAACATATGAATATTGTAAATATTCAAACTCAGTTGAGAGAGATAGGAGCAAGGAATGCATATTATGATGAATATTAGCACAGGAGGGTTCAACATGATATTGATTTTGAAAATGTCATGGTAAGACACCTTAAGGGTGGACCTAATGTGGACTTTCTTGCTTGCCCCAGTTTTACTCCCTATACTCCCATTCATGATGATGAAGAAGAAGAAGAATAAGATGATGAAGAGGAACTAGATGTAGATCAATGTTTTATAAGACTTGTTTAGTTTTTTTTTTTGTTTGTTTGTTGTTTGCATTTGTATTGTGATGTACTTTTATTTGAAAAATATTATAGTAAAAGATTTTTTATGTTGTGTTGTGAAATGAATCTGTAATAGTAATGTAAACTTTCACTTTTTCTACATTTTTAATCTTTTTAGTTTAGTTTTTCAGTTTTTGTATTTATGT
>NW_018217911.1:0-335 GCF_001263595.1 Phalaenopsis equestris | reverse complement strand
TATAACTCAAAAATTTATGAAACTTAGTTTTTTGATTTCTCGTGAACAAGGATATTTTTTAAAAAATAAAATAATATTTAAACTAAAAACTTAATTTTTGGCTTATTTTAAGTATTTAAATAATTAAAAATTCATAAAAATCATAAAAATAATAAAACTCATGGAAATGTTCTAAATTATTTCCTAATCACTTAGGAATAATCAAAATATTTTTCCTGATTTTGTAAATAAAGATATTGAATTTCAAAGCTTAGAAATAATTTTTAAAAAGCTAAAAATAGGTTTTCACTAAAATAATTTCAATAAATCATGGAAAAATCAAAAAAATATAAAAT
>NW_018217910.1:69470-70522 GCF_001263595.1 Phalaenopsis equestris | reverse complement strand
CAATTGTATGATATAAATGGGTTAGGTAAACATTTACAGATTATAAAAGGAAAATTAAATGATGAGCATATGAAAGTCTCAAGATGGGATATTAGGTTTCAATTTGGGGATAGGCTCAGATTAGACCCCTTTTCTCTCTCTATCTCGATCCCACAGGCAACTGATATATCGAAGTCAACCTATCAACATCAACTAGAGGCCACGAACGAATCACCCCTATAATCAGACAATCTTAAACCCCGTCATTTATGGAATATGTGAATAAAGTAGTATCTAAACTCCTCAAAGTGTAGTGCACCTATATGTGAAATGTAGTATCTGAACTCATGAAAATGTAGTGCACCTATATTTGAAATGTAGTATTTTTCGTGCAGGGTGTAGTGTGTGGATATAGTGTCTGCAATATAAAAAGGTGATATGATGATACTTAGATTCATCAAATAAAGATCTATGGTGTGTAAGATGTACTATGTGATGCATGAAATATACGTGTAGGTGATATCTAATGTATGCATCTATTAGCCAGGATATGATGTCTACAGTGTAGTGTTGTATTTGTTCTTTAGTGAGAGTAATATCTGTGCAGCGTCTGTAGTATGTATTCTTTTGTGAGTATCGATTCTCGAAACTTTTGGAAAACGGTTAGAGCTGTTAATGATCTAGTGGTGAAAGGGCATCGCACTAATTAGATGTTGATTTTATCTCTCAGCTAAAAACTGAGCTGTCAAATGGTTCTTTGCATCATCGCCTATTATTCCTCATCTGAAACTAATAGGCCACCTCAAAATTTCATATACTCATCCAACAAAATTTCATATAGCTCATATCAAGAAAATGAGAGAAGTAATCATTTAAGCATTTCTATGACAGTCGTCTTCCACCTTTAGGTTAAAACTTACGAAATTTATGTAAACAGGAAGCTAATCCTAACAAGAGATAAAAATCGGCTCCAAATATATATTCCAAAGCATAAAAATAAATTCCAACGGGTATTCGAACAAGGAGCAGTAAGGAGAACCAAAACCGAACCCCAAATATATTTTCCAAGCCAA
>NW_018217910.1:66149-68518 GCF_001263595.1 Phalaenopsis equestris | reverse complement strand
ATATATATATATATATATATATATATTTGTATATTTAAATATATATATATGAACATGACAAAGCTGTCTAGATGGTTCTCCAGTATTCTAATACCTGAAGATAAGGTTGACTGCAACTTTATAGAATAAAGCAAAGAAAATTCAGTTGCAATCGCAAAAGATCTCAACCATATAGTAAAGAATAAGCTAGCTACAGCTTCCTTCATGAAGGTAAATATCGCATTAATAACTAAAGAAGAAAGTCATGGAGAAGAGAAATTTTGCTTACAGAAATTGTAAAGCTTAAAGAGAACAAGCAGCAAAAGAAAATTCAAATCGAAAGAAATCTCCAAACCGTCCCAAAGAAATGCCAGCCCGATGTTCTTTCTTAACGCACAAATTCAAAAAATATCCCAGCAGCGAAACTCTCCCAAAAGTTACTGACCGAAAAAAAAATCTCTCTAAATCTTCCTCTCGAAGGGGTATTTATAGGAGAAAATGGCTCACCAGCGGTGAGCATCGGGACGGTGATGAGAATCACCCACGAAGGGTAAGTAACACAACAAGATTCAAAATAGGAAGGTTACCGAACTCTTTTAGGCGGGAAAGTTCGTTACAACAGGCTACCGGCGAGGATACCGACGACGCTACCGGCGAGGAAGGCTCGGAAAGGGAAGGGATGGCCAACAAACCGGCGAAGGGGCTCTTCGGTTCGACTAGGGCAAAGAACAGAGGCGCGAGGGAGAAGTAAAAAAAATTTAAAAGATTATATTTTATATATAAAAAAAACTTTATCAAATATATTATTTTTTGTTTTATTAAAGAAAATATTAATAAAATATTAAATTTTGTGTGATCCACTCGCGCTCGGAGCCCTGATAAAATGAGTGTCCTCCCTATCTAAAATCGACGTCCCAGACGCAATAGCGCAGTCCGTTTCATCATCCGGGATCACCTGGACAAAGTCGTCGTTGATCGCATCAAATTAACTTTGATTCACGTGTAGCACGACAAATGAAATTATTTTTACCCGATTGGAGTAGTTTAACGAGTATATTATTGACCGGTCCTCACATAAGTGACGACCAAAGTCAAACATATCGCTTGTAGTGACCAGTCAAACATCGCACGGGCCACGGTGTCCACCTACGTCTTTCAAATTTCTATAGGAGCTCAATTTGAGCTTCAATATGTCGGCTTTTTAATCGACTCAATTGAATATTGAGGATCTGAAACCGTCCATATGAGACTGCAAAGAGCAAAGAAATGGCTTGAATTTCAAAGGGGTGTGGGTCTCAGTCTAGTCCTCTAAGAGAGTCATAATAGGGAAATCTTAAGGCTAGACCCTAGGGTATCTAGAGAAGGGATAAGAAGACCTCAAAAATTGAGGTCAACATGTCCCCATGAAGAAGGAGAGCTAAATGAGAAGAAGGTATAGTCCCTACAGTAATCTCTTCAGTATCCTTCCCCCTTACTGCCAAACTATGTGCTGGAATGTTGCCTTCCCTAAGGATATGCTGGAAATTCACTTCAACATTGATCAACATACTCTTGATATTAGTAGTCCACCTAACAACATTCCATGGGGCAGCTTCTTCCTGTTTCAGTATTCTGATACAGCTGATGGAATCAGACTCTACCACCAATTTTGTGATGTTGCATTGATTGGCAAGGTAGAGAGCCCAATAAATGGCTATCATCTCAGTTTCAAGTGCATCATTAGCCCGAGTTGGAGAGGAAAAGTACAAAATGCACTTTCCTTGAGAGTTCCTAATGATTCCTCCCACACTAGTAGCCTCCTTATAGAAGCTCCCATCTGTATTGGCCTTCAGCCTCCTTTTAGGAGGGGGGGTCCAGAGGACCAAAGTTGTCCTGGTAAATTTCAGATTTTTCCCCATTGGGCATCCAATTCTTGAAAACATTGGGAAAGTTCTGATATTTTAGATGCTTTTGCAAATATGAAGTACAATTCAAAACCACAGCCATTCCCTTAGGTTTGATGTTGTCATACTTTACTTGGTTTCTACACATCCAGATGAACCAGGCAACAACACATAGAATGATTATTAATTTAGCATCCAACCATTCCTTCCAACACCCTAGAAAATATTGTCAGCTGAAAATCACATTGGCGTAGAACTCCTTCACCACATTTGCATCGACTTTATTGGTGATGTAACAAAAGTTCTCCCACTTCCACTCTGCAATAACCTGTTCAATTTATCCTCCCGTACTCTCAAAAACTTGATCTTGAATACATTTTTTTTCTTGAAGTATCGAAGTGAATCGAGTTTGAGCCATCACATTGACGAAGCGTGAATCGTCGCACTCAACTCTTCTCTTTTGACGTGGAGCCATTTTTAATCTAATCAAATCAAAGAAAATTTCCA
>NW_018217910.1:64635-65722 GCF_001263595.1 Phalaenopsis equestris | reverse complement strand
GTGGGCGGCGTCGAGGACGCTGGCGGCGGGCTCTATTGATTTTGTCCAAATTCTGTATTTTTCCGATTTCAATCAATTCTAAGCCTAAACAAAATCCGTTTAATCTTTAGAAACATAATTTTAAATAGTTAAATGATGTACTTAACACATACAGACTTTCACAAAACAAAACATCACATTTATATATAAATTCCAAGAGATACAATAAAAGTTACATAAAACACCTAAATTAGGTATTTTCTCAACCTCAATACATTAATTCAGCATCGCAATCCAAGCCACAACACTCAAATCGCTGAAAACAAAACATCCTATGCTTAGTCTCAACTATACAGAGATCTTTAAGCATAATTCTAAAACAAAGCAAATATAAAGTTCAAATCTAAACACACAAACATAAATGTAACATATGAGATCTACTACTCGTAAGATTCTGTTCTTGTTTTTCCTCTGAGGTCACCCATTGATTGCACATGGACGAAGAGGTTGTAGAAGGTTCGGAATGGAAATTCTTCAGTAGAATCCTCCTCAATTAATTTCATCCTCTTGATCAGTCGTATCAAGCTATCTTCTAAACTTCCTGAATGATCGAAATGTTCTTTAATCCTCCAATCTAAATGATCAAAGAAATCAGAGATATTATTAATTGTATCCATCATATTTTGCACCTGGTTGTTTGCCCATTGTTGATTTGTAGACATTGTTGATTTGTACATTGTTGATTTGTAGAAGAATTGTTATTCTAATTGAAATTTGGATGATTCTTCCAACCTGGGTTATAATAGTTCGAATATAGGTTATTGTGTTTATTAATAGCATTTAAGGTTTCATATGAAGGTTGAACATCCACAAATTGCCCAGATAAATTTTCTTCCATCATAGGAGGTGTTGTAGAATAATTCATCCCTTAATGATCTAATTTCTTTGATATTGCAGCAATCTTTGAAGCTAACATAGATATTTCATCAGAATCATGGATGCTAGCTACTCTTTTAGGATTTACCCACTCAGAGGGCCATTGAAAATTGTTGGTAGCCATCTCTTCTATTAATGAATAAGCCTCATCAAAAGGTTTTGACATTAAAGA
>NW_018217910.1:54311-63124 GCF_001263595.1 Phalaenopsis equestris | reverse complement strand
TCTTAAACATTTTCATGGCTTCACCAATTCAAATCACCATTTCACAAATCTCGAGACAAGGAGAAAGACAGAGAAAACTACTCAGAACTCATGGGGAAAGCATAACACAACTTGGAATTCATATATAAAATCAAAGTCATACAAACTATAACAAGTAAATAGCTTATCTCTAAATTTCTCCCCAAGAACACTCCTCCAAGTTCCTCTGAATCTCTTCCTTTCCTTACAGTACACAGAATTCCTCTTTGAAGTAGCAAGGAGGAAGAAATCTCTCACTTTCCCTCCACTCTTACAATCTCTCAAAGAATTCCTCACAATATTTACACATGATTGGAACCTTTCGATAGCTACCAAGCTCTGAAAGTCTCCAAAAGTCTCTCCCCACTCTCTTAATTTTCAGCCAAATTGTTCTCTTTAAAGATGTGGATGAGTTTTCCCAAGAGTCGCTTACGCTCCCCTCCAAAATCCGACCTTATCTATTGTACATGTCACATAACCGTCGATCCCGCTGTCGGCGGCCTCGATGGCGCCGTCGGCGCCCTTCTGGAGAATTTGTCTTGTAGCCTTGGGAAAATCTCGCCGTTAGCGGCCTCGATGGCGCCGTCGGCATCCTAGTGTAATTCTCCACATTTTGGTCCTTTTTGCTCCAAATTCGCTCTTTTTTGTATCGTTTTGCTCCATTGAACCTAATTCATCTTTCCTGCAATGAAACATCAAAAATACCTTTCTTTAAAGTGCAATATCATTAAAAACAGTATAAAAGAGGTATGAAAATCTCAACCTATTTTTCTTTGGTCACGTTTAAAGTTTCATAATATGGTTGAGTATCAATAATCTGTCCTAGTGGATTTTCCTCAAATACTGGGGGTATTTGGCAATAGTTCACTCTTATTTGATCAATCTTTTAGAAATAACAGCAATTTAAGATGTCAAAATAGACATTGCATCAAAATCATGAATATTGGCTACTCTCATAGGATTTACCCTTTCAGAGGGCCATTGAAAATTATTAGTAGTCATTTCTTCAATTAAAGAATATGCTTCATCAAAAGGTTTTGACATTAATGATCCACCCGCAGCAGCATCTATAATAGATCTTAGTGATCATACTAATCTATTATAAAAGTTTTGAATTATTAACCAATTTGACAAAGAATGGTGTAGACATTTTGAAGAAGATCCTTAAATCTTTCCTAGGCTTCATATATTGATTCCCCTTCAAAGTGACAAAAAGATGTAATATCATTTTTAAGCTTAGCGGTTTTCAAAGGTGGAAAATATTTAGCCAAGAATTTTTGTGATAATTCTCCCCAAGTTCTAATAGATCCAGGTGCTAATGAATTTAACCAAGCCTTGGCTTTATCCCTTGATCAAAAAGGAAAAATTCAAGCCTAATAACATCATTAGACACTCCGTCATATTTAAATGTTGTACAAATCTCAAGAAAACTAGCAGGATGTAAGTTAGGATCATCAGTAGGTGATCCTACAAACTGATTATTTTGTACCAATTGGATAATAGCAGGTTTAAGCTCAAATGAATTAGCAGCAACATCAGGAATTTGAATAGACAAGTGAAGCTCATCTGCTGTCGGATTTGCATAATCTCTTAAAGGTCTTTGTCAATTCTCATTTATTGGATTTTCTAAGTTATTTGTCATTTCTTTTAAATTTTTAATTTCTATTTATTGTTTTCAATTTTTTTTAAAGTGCATTTTAACTCCAAATCATAAGGTACTAAGCCTTCAGATCCAATATTTCGCATAAACAAAAAAAGTAAGCAAAGTAAAATTTTTTTTAAAAAAATACTTTTAAATTAATTTCTTTTTAGATTTTTGGGGTTTTTTTATTTTTAATATATTTTTATAGTATACATATTATCTTTAACTTTTCTAATTTATCAAAACTATTTAATTTACCTAAATTTAACCATTACCTTCCCCGTCAACAGCACCAAAAACTTGATCCTGATTTTTTATATGTAAGGATTTATGAAGTTGACACCACTACAATGCCAAAAACTCTACAAATGAAGTTGACACCACTACAATGCCAAAAACTTGATCCTTATATGAAAAGAAAGTTGTGTAAAATATATATAATTATAGGCAATTAATAAGTATATGCTACACAAGTATATGTATTGTTATCAAGTAATAAAGGACATTCTATTTAAGCCCCAAATATCGATCCCACAGGGAACGTGTAAATTGACAATTATAAGTTTCGCTAAGAAATTTACAGAAAATCAAACAAAATCACTGCCACTTATTTCAAATTTTGAGATGTTATCAAAACTAAATTACTTAACTATTAGGAAAATAGAAATGCAAAGTTTAAAAAGTAAATAGAAATCTATTAACTATATTTATGCAATGAAGATTTCTTATGTTAAAAAACATCCTTCCTTCCCACTACAATGAGGTTCTGGTGAAATGAGATGAGATAAATGTTTATAATATGTATTATGCCAAGTAGGAGATAATTATAACTCTCTACCCTGATACAGTGCATGGAAAATCATTGGTTAATCCTAGGTTTAGTCCTTAAATCCATAGCTAGACTAGGAGGATACCAGCTCCCACTCCAGAGCTCCCACTTCGCTTCACCTTAAGCCTAACTCTCGCTTTAGTTTTTAAACACTAAGACTGAATTAGGGAATTTAGTCTGTCACCCTAAAGATTCTCCAATTCTGCACCCAACAAAGAATATTTCTCAATTTATTTACACTTAATTCCATGAACAAATTTCTCCTCCACGATATCAAATGTGATCCTCACTCTGTTGTAGAGCTCATACTCCATTTTCTAGATCATATGTTTCACAACATATTTTAATAATTCAATTGGCCAGATCAAAATGTGAATTAAGTTTGGAGTTGAAAAATCATCACAATCTATTTTAAATTTTAATATTGGCACATCATATTATCTCTTCATTTCAGCATATCTCAGAGGTAGGGAGAAAGACAAAGTGAACTACTCAGACTTCATGAGAAAGACAAAATAAAACACAATTTTTATATATAAAAGAAAGTTCATACAACACTAATAAACAAACAAAACTTATCTGAAACTCTTTTTGAAAGCAAATCCCTTGTAGCCTTTTTCTTAAAAATGTAGGAAGAAGATGTCTCTCGTTTTTCTCCTTCTCCAACACTCCTACCAGAAAGTTTTACACTAAATCTCAGCACACAAACTTTAAACTATAAAATAAAAATCATTAATGGACTCTAATATGGTGGTGGAATGAATATGGATTATGAATAATGGCAAAAATGGAGCATGGAGGAATGTCTCGGAGTGAAAATGAGTCACTTTCCTGATGAATTTCGGCCCCATATAAAGCCCAGGGTCGCTTCTCCAAGAGGTGCCCCAAAAAACTCTTCAAAAATTTTACAAAAACATCGAACCTTCTACAAATGGGGCCTCAATCGCCTTTGGCACCGTCGGCGCTGAGTAAAAAATTCGGTTGTTCGTTTGTTCTGTGGCGTCGGCGCTGCCCTTGGCGCGGTCGACGTTGAGTACTTCTTTAAAAACATCATTTTGACTCCAAATTCTATCGTTTTTGCTTTTTTTTTTCTTTAAGTCCTAAAAATCAACAACCTGCAAGAAAATATCAAAATACCTTCCATTAACGTGGAATATCACCAAAAATAAGTATAAAATATGGGTCTAAAAATGCATATATTTTTAGTGTATTAGTATGTGACTTCAACATGTTTTCACTTTTTTCATGGCCTATTGGGAGGGCAGTGTATATGATAGTCAAAATTTTAAAACTACAACACTGAATAATAAATATAACTTCCCATATCCACCCAAAGGTTCTCTTGAGATTGAGGTACTCTACTAATTCTTTTTTCCCTCAATACTAACCATGCAATTCACATCAGGAAAATACTATTTGGTTGATGTTGGATATCTGTTACAGTGAGGGAATATCATGCTCTATCCTTATGTGAGATGCAACATACCTGACTTTGAGCGAGATAGCAATGTCACGCAGTGCAAGAAAAAAATGATCATCAAGAGGACTTTTGGTGTTTGAATGAAGAAATGAGTTATATTTTGCAATATGTTATCTTATTTGTTTCCTAAACAGGTGCAATTTATCAATGCCACAATGGTTCTTGACAATTATATTCGGTGGCATCCTTCCTTGTACAATATCGATTTTTGTACGACTGACAAGAATCATGAACATGTCCTTGCTGAGGCATATGAGTACCATCTTTTACAGTCTTTGTCACATGTTGAATATGATGTTCCTAAGACATATACTAAAGATATAGAAGGTGTAAGATAGATGGAAGAGTTGAGGAAATGAATTACAGATGCGATAGTTGGAGGGTGATTGGATTTTTCATCATATTATTAATTACAATGGTTGTTGAAGAGATTCTCTATTTGTTTTAATTGTGTTTTTTATAGTTCATGTTTATTTTCATTCCTTATATATTTCATATTAATTGTTTTGGCTTTTTATGTTATTTTTAAGTGTTTTTTTTTTCTTTTGCTTTTTTTTTTATTTTCTTTTGTTGCATTTTGGAGGTCTATGATGAGACAAATTACCTTATAGGTTCTTTTTGATCGTCTGTTTAATATGAATTCCTAATGAAGGTAACCAAGTTTCTCTGTTTTTTTTTTGGTTCTATGATTTTTTAGGTTCATCCATATGGCCTTTTAAGGTGAATTGTATATGTGACACACATGTGCTTTGTATTACATGGGTTAAAGGCAACCAAGAAACCTTTTTTATAAGATCTGTTGTCTTATTGTAGTGACAGATTTGTTGCTTGACATATTAAGTTCTTTGATACTTCACAGCTACATAAAATTATAATTAATTACTTTTATTATCATTTTTTACTTGTGTAATGTCTAATGGGATGTCTTTCAAAGCATTTAGGAAAGGTGAGCTCAAGGATTTTTGGTACCTCTCGAGGATTGCAAGACTATTGTGGACTTCATAGTTTCCTACTAGTTTCATGTCTACCACATATCTATGGTAGACAGTTCTACAGGTGCCTGCAGTGAATCACAGAAAACTGTGAGTTTTTTTGGTGGGTAGATAAGTTGGAAGATTTCATCGCTAAGAGTAATTGAGCATGGAGAGTATCTCTGGAGGGTAGCTTAGCTTGTGACATATGTTATCTGAATTTTAAAAATATTATTATTATATTATAAATTATTATTTTAATAGTATCTTTTTAATTTTATTAATCATTCTACTCACTGTTAAGTGAGGTGCCCATTTTTTATAATGTTCTGCACTGGATTATTTCTTTTAGTATAAAATGTATTGGTATGAACAGTCCTGTTGCAAACAACATTATTATACACTAGCTGAATTGTCACTTATCTACAAATAGTTGTAGCAAAGTTCTTTTCAAATTACAAAAAATAAACAGACAACCAACTTATCCGCAGCAAATTCTGGACAATAGCTTCATGTGGTAATTGCTACGCAGCAGCTTATTATTAAGCTACAACTACCCCAAACAATACCTCAGTCGGTGGAGGAACACAAAGTTAATCTGAACCAAACCAATTTATTTTTATTTATGCCTGTAGAAATGGCTATGGTTTAAACTAATAATTTATTTGGAGATTTCTATTACTACCATAAAGGAGCTTTTTTATGTGAATTTATTACTGTGTCAAATAAGTGATGTCCTAGTATCTCTTATTTTTGTAGTGGATGATCTTAAATATAAGTTTAGAAATTTTATAGTTATAAAATGAATCAATATTCATGTTGGATGAAAAAAATTTATTGATGATTGATACACCTAAAATATATAGGCTTTATGTATACATTTTTAAACCTATTTTTGAGATATTACGCTTCAATGGAAGGAATTTGTGTTTTTCTCTTTCAGATACAATCAAATGGATAAAAAATAAAGAAAGGAGTGACAAAAGGATCAAATTTGGAGCAAAAGTTAAGAAGGTGTGCAAGATAACTGTGGCACTTAAGCACCTGGTGCTTACGTGCTAGTAAAACAAAGAAGGTCGCGCCTTAGTGCCAAGTACCTCGTACTTAAGTGCCAGAAGTAGTTACTTGATAATTTAAATAATTTGGATGAATTTTTGAAGAGATGTTTGAAGCAACCCTTGGTGAAAATGTGGGAAATGGTTAATAGACACAAAAACTCATAGAGGTTGACATATTTTGAAGAGACAACATGACACCTTTTGAAAAATTATAAAAGAATGATTTGGATTGGATTGAAGAGTCTTCCACTCTTCCACACACACACACAAGCCGCCACCCCCTCTAGACACAGCCGATGCCTCTCTCTCTCTCTCTTATATTAGTTAGGATACTTTTAGAGAGAAGAAGAAGAGAGGAGTTGTAGTTTGTAAGTAGAGAGTATTGTAAGAGAAAGGAAGAGAAGAGATTCAAAGGAACTTCAAGAGTTTAGTGTAGAGGATTTAACATAAGTTTTTATCTTCGTGACAATAAGTAGTTTTAATTTAGACATCTTGTTTGTTTGCATGATTTTTACATGCAAACTTAAGTGTGGTTGTGTTTTCTCCATGAAATCTGAGTAGTTTTCTTTATCTTTTTTCTTAAAATGATAAGTGATTAAGTATTTGATGGAATTTGTGTGAAGTATTAATCCTTAATGATGGATTAAGTTGTGATGATTTGAAACATTTGACTTCATTTACTTCTTGATTTGGCCAATTAATATGTTGATATTTGTTGTGAGAACATATAAGATCAGAGACGGTATTGTCTTAGTCAACTAATGGTATGAATCACATTAGATTGTAGGGATGAGAATGTAATTCATATGATTGAGTGAAAAATAAATAGGGAGATAAACTTTGGAGGGTGTAGAATTAGAGACATTAGAGTGGCAGGCTAAAGCCCCCAATTTGGTTTATAGATTTAGGTTTTGATACGAGATATTTACCCCTAGGTGGAGGTAACTCTAGTGTGAGAGGTAGTATCTTCCCTACCCAACCCATCCTCAAGATTATTCAAACTTTAAATTAGTCAACATTCTTTATAGCATCCGTAGTAAGGGTAAAGAATACTATTGCTTCTATTTGGCGGAACACAATATGAATACTTCTAAAACAGAATTCCTATACTTATTACTGATTCAAGATAAGGAAAAAGCTATTTTATTTATATTGCCTTCATCTTACAAATTCTTAAAAAAATCCAGTTAAGTTAATTAATTCTTTACTTTACATTCAGTTATCAAAAATTACAAAAAGAATCAAACTTACATTCTTATTATGGCATCTATAGTTTGAGTAAGAAATATTTTGCAAAGTAAAATTTGTTATCTAATTTCTTTTGAGTTTAGTTGCATACTGTATTTTTTTTCTTGTGGGTTCGATAACCGAGGCTTAATCAAAAAGCCTTATTTTACTTGATAATGATACTTATACATGTGTAGTATCTCATATTTAAATATAATATTTACGTTCTTATTTGTTTTTAAGTCAAGTTTTTGTTTGTCATTGCAAAGTAAGAAATATAAGTAAGGAAAAATTAAGATTGTAATTGCATACGTCGTACTGTCATATAAAATCAGGATCAATTTTTAGGTGTCGTTGCCAAGAAAAAATAAAATTTTGAAGAAATTTTTAGAAAGCAAATTTCTATTTTTAGAAAGTCTTATTTAAACTTTTAGAATTATTATAAGAATATTGTATTGTTATTTTTATATAAAGTTCTTATTTGTGTGATTTTATTTTATGTTGTTTTGTAGTAATGTATGTGTAGTTCAGGTTCTAAGGGACTAGTGCCCTATGATTTTGAATTGGAAAGAACTATTTAAAAAAATAAAAATAATAAAAAATATAGAAGAAGACAAAAATTTCTAGGAAATGGCAAACCAAAATAATCAAATTGCTAAAATTAGTCAAGAATTTAGACCGTTAAAAGATTATGCAAGCCCTACAATGGATGAACTTCATTGTAGTATTCAAAACCCTCTTGTAGTGGCTAATTCATTTGAATTTAAACATGTTATTATCTAAATAGTATCAAATAATCTGTTTGGGAGAGCATGAACTAAAGATCTAAATTTACATCTTGCCAATTTTCTAGAATTATGTGCTACATTTAAATATGATGGCGTATCAGATGATGCTATAAGACTTAAGCATTTTCCTTTCTCATGGAGGGATAAGGATAAGATATGGTTACATTCTTTAGCACCTGGATCTATCATAACTTGGGATAATTTAGCACAAAAATTCTTTGCTAAATATTTTCCACTTGCTAAATATTTTCCACTTAGAAATTATATTACATCTTTGTGTCAGTTTGAAGGGTGAAATTATATTACATCTTTTTATATTACATCTTTTTGTCAGTTTGAAGGGTAATCTATTTATGAAGCATAAGAACGATTTAAAGAACTACTAAGAAATTGTTCAAACCATGCTATACCAGATTGGTTAATCATTTAAAATTTTTATAATGGATTAGCTAGATCACTTAGATCTATTATTCATGTCATTATTGGTGGTTCATTGATGTCAAAACCATTTCATGAGGCTTATGCTTTAATTGAAGAGATGGCTACTAATAATTTTTAATTTCCTTCTGAGAGAGTAAATTCTAAGAAAGTAGTCAATATTAATGAATCTGATGCTTTTGCAATGTTAGTAAATCAAGTTTCTACAATTTTAAGGAAGTTAGACCAACTTGGAATGAATTTTTCTCAACCAAGTGCAATTATTGAAGAGTATTCATTAGGTCAAATGGCAGATTCTTAAGCATCATTAGAAACATTGAAAGCGATAAACAACAAACATAATAACCCATAATCAAACTTTT
>NW_018217910.1:45260-54237 GCF_001263595.1 Phalaenopsis equestris | reverse complement strand
GGAATAACAATTCAGGTGGTAATAAACAACCAAGTAAACCAATTGAAGTAAACCAATTGAGAAACTGGAACAACTAAGGTAATAGTAATTATAGACCTACTTATCCTCCAAGTTTTAACAGTAATCCAAAATTGAAGGAGAAAAAGCTATTTGTAAAAGAAGTGGTGTTAAAAATGGAAAATCAGTTACAAAGTTAAGGAGCTACAATTAGAAATATTCAATTAGAAATATTGAGAATCATGATTAAGGAGCTACAATTAGAAATATTGAGAATCATTTGGGACAAAAAGTAAATTCATTAAGTAATATATCCCAAGGAACACTTTCTAGTAATACAGAAGTAAATCCAAAAGACCATAATAAAGAGCAAGTAAATGTCGTTCAACTTAAAAGCAGAAGACATTTGGAAGGTAGAGTTTAAAAAGAGATTGAAGTTGAGGGAGAATAAATTGAAGAGCCTGAAGAGAACGCTCCGAAAGATTTAGAGAGATCTCTTTCTTAACTTAAAAATGACTTGAAGAAACCACCACCTCCATTTCCTCAAAGACTTTGTCTAGAAAAGTTATATAAACAATTTTCAAACTTTCTTGAAATCTTTAAGAAGCTTACAATTAATATTCATTTTGCTGAACCCTTAGAATAAATGCCAAGCTACGTAAATTTTATGATAGATATTCTTAATAGGAAAAGAAACTTCAAAGATAACTAGATTGTTGCACTTAGTGAGGAGTGTAGTGCTATAATTCATAAATAGCTTCTTGAAAAGCTTAAGGATCCTTGTAGTTTCAAAATTCCATGTGCAATAGGAGATAGACTTTATAGGAACGCTTTATGTGATTTAGGTGCGAGCATTAACCTTATTTCATTATTAATATTTAAAAGATTGGGATTATGAGAAATATCCCTACTATTATAACTCTATAGTTGGTAGATCATTCAATAACATATCCTAAGGGAGTTATAGAAGATGTTTTTGTGAAAGTGGATCAAGTGGATCAGAGTGGATCAGTTTATCTTTCCTATTGATTTCATTTTGCTAGATATGGAAGAAGATAAGTAGATATCTATCATTTTGGGGAGACCTTTCTGAGCTACAAGAAGAGCAATGATAGATGTGCAGAAAAGGAAATTAACTATGCTCATCAATGATCAAACAATTACTTTAAATATTTCTAAATGAATAAAGTATCTTGCAAAAAGTAAAGATATTAAATGTTACATAATGGATGTAAAAAGATATCTTAGTGAATTCTTTTTCAAAATAATTTTTGAAGATAAATCTGAAATGAAAGAGTTAGAACACGAGTAAGAAGAGGAATTTGAGCAATTTGAAGATTTTATAAGGAAGATTTGAATTATGTTCGAGAAAGTTTTGAAGTTTTGGACACGACAGAAAAAGATAAATATTCTTGTTCATCGATTAAAAAACCTCCTGAACTTTTAAAATAAGTATTTTTAGGTGATTCCTCAACATTATCGATTATAACTTCCTCAAATTTAACTACAGAAGAAGAAATGAGTTTAGTGAAAATGTTGAAGAATTACAAGAGAGCCTTTGGATGGAAAATTGCTGATATTAAAGGAATCAGTCCTTCTATTTGTATACATAAAATCCATATGAAAGATAACTGCAAACCCAAGGCTGATCCATAAAGAAGATTAAATCCTATTATGAAAGAAGTTGTTAAGAAAAAAATTTTAAAGTGGTTAGATGCTTAAATTATTTATCATATTTCAGATAGTGCATGGGATAGTCCAATTCACTGCTTTCCTAAGAAAGCAGGAGTGACCGTGACTATGAATGAACATAATAAGTTAATACTAATAAGACAAGTCACGGGGTGATGAATATGCATTAAATATATAATATTAAATCTTGCTAGTAGGAAAGTTCATTTTCCACTACCCTTTCTAGATGAAATGTTGGATAGACTACGTGGGAATAAATACTTTTGTTTTCTGAATGGATATATTGGTTATCATCAAATACAAAAAGCTCTTGAAGATCAGGAGAAAATAACTTTTACTAGTCCTTATGGTACATTTTCTTTTTGAAGGATGTCCTTTGGTTTAGGTAATGCCCCTGCTACATTTCAAAGATGTATGATGGTTTTTTTCTGTTATTTATCTAAGAAAGGAATTGAAGTATTTCATGGATAATTTTTTAGTGTTTTGAACTTCATTTGAATCATGTTTAGAACATTCATCAAAAGTTCTTAAGCACTATGAAGAAACAAATTTAGTCCTTAATTAAGGAAAATGCCAATTTATGGTAGCAGGAGGAATTATTTTAGGACATCATATATCAAAAAATGGTATGAAAGTAGACCATGCAAAAATTCCAGTGATCGCTAAATTACCTTACGCAACAAATGTGAGGGAAATTAGGAGTTCTTTAAGACATGTTGTATTCTACAAGTGTTATATTAAAGAATTTTAAATAACTGTTAAAATTTGCTAAGCCTCTATGTCATTTACTTGAAAAAGATGTAATTTTTAATTTTGATATGGAGTGCCTGAAAGCTTTTGAGCTATTAAAAGAAAAATTAGTCATTGTACCAATTATTATTTCACCAGATTTGGGAAAAACTTTTTGAATTAATGTGTGATGCAAGTGATTATGCTATTCGAGATGTCTAAGTATAAAAGCATGATAAGATTTTCAAAGTAATCTTCTATGCAATTCAAACTCTTAATGAAGCTCAAATTAATTAAACCATAATTGAGAAAGAGTTATTAGCATTAGTATATGCTTTTGATAAATTCAAATCATACTTAATTGGAATCAAATGTGTTGTGCATACTGATCATTCTACTTCTAAATATTTAATGAAAAAGAAGGTTGTAAAACCTAGACTGATACAAATTATTCTTTTGCAAGAATTTAAATTTGAGATAGTATATAGGAAGGGAGCTGAGAATCAAATTGTTGATCATTTATTCAGGCTTGAATTAGAAAAAATCACTCTATTTTGAAAAAGAAATTAATGAGCATGTTCTAGATGAAAAGTTGTATGAATAATTATTCAGTATTAATGAGTGGTGTGTTTTTTGGTATGCTGACAATGTGAACTTTATTGTTAGTGATATTATACCCTATGGAATTGGAATACCCTATGGAATAACATACCAACAGAAGAGGAAATTTTTATTTGAAGCTAAGACTTATATTTGGGATGACCCATTTTTATATAAACAAGGAAATGATCTATTTATTTGATGTGCGTCTTTAGAAGAAACTTATGAAATTATCAAAAAATGTCATAAATTTGATTTTGGTGGGCATTTTGATACAAAATTTTGCAATCTTTATTGGCCTAAAATCTTTAGAGATGTTAATGCTTATATCAAAAATTGTGATCAATGTCAACAAGTAGGCAATTTTTTTAGAAGAAATGAGATGCCCCTCAATTATGAGTTTGAAGTAAAGATATTTGATGTTTTGGGATTAGATTTCTTGAGACCATTTATACCATCTTTCAGAAATTTATATATATTGATATTAGTAGACTATGTGTCCAAATGGATAGAAGTTATTACTTTACTCACAGTGTTGCAAAATTTTTAAGAATGATCATATTTTGTAGATTTAATATTTTGTAGATTTAGGATGCTTGTAGATTTAGGATGCCAAGAGTGATCATAACTGATGGGGAAGTCATTTCAGAAAGAAATAATGAAGAAATTATTAAAAAAATATCATATCAACTATTGAATTGTTACTACTTAGCATCCTAAGACAAGTGGTTTTGCTAAATTATCAAAAATTGAATTAAAAGAATACTCGAAAATCTGTGAATCCAACAAACATAAATTGGTCTATCAAACTTGATTATGCTTTGTGGGCTTATAAAACTATATATAGAACTCCTGTAGAAATGTCCTCATATAGGCTAAAATTTGGAAAAGATTATCATTTATCAGTTGAACTTGAGCATAAAGCATATTGGGCTATTAAAGAATTTAATTACAAATTAAAGGAAGCTGGTGAGAAAAAACTATTACAATTTAAAGGAAGCTGGTGAGAAAAGACTATTGCAATGAAATGAGCTTAAAGAAATTAGGAATGAATCTTATGAGAGTGCTAAGATTTATAAAACAAGATAAAGATGTGGCATGATCAGAGGATTCTTATTAAAAATTTTGAGCCAGAGCAATAAGTTTTGTTATATAATGCAAGGTTAAGATTATTTACAGTTAAACTTAAGTCTAAGTGGATGGGCCCATTTATTGTGATAAAGGTTTATCCCTATAGAGCTGTGTATATCAAAGATCCTAAAACTGATAAAATATTCAAAGTGAATGGTCAAAGGCTGAAACTCTACTTTTTAGGGGATCAACTTACATTAAAAGATCTTAAGTTGTTGGGTTAACCAGAATAAGCACCTGTTACGTCAGGTTGATGACATTAAACCAAACACTTTATGGGAGGCAACCCATAGTTATTTGTGTGTTTTTTTTGTTTTGAATGTTATGTTGTTATTTTAATTAATAAAATTTTGGTAGTATTTTGAATATATAATTATTTAGAATGATTTTTAGACCTTAATAACTGACTTAGACATGTTATAATGAGTATTTGGTCGCAAAACTGACCTATGCTAAACTAAGCATCAGCGCTTAAGCGCCAACATTCAACGCTTAAGCGTGACAGTTAACTAAACATGCTAAATTACATTTCTAGAAAATTTAAACATAGTTTAGTGGGTTTTAACGTGGTTCGGTGGTTTAAGAACATGTCTAATAGTTTTAGGCTTGGTCTGTAGCCTATAAATAGAAGAGAATGAAGAGAAGTCTAACCCCACTTCAATTTTAACCCTAAAATCTAAGTGAAAAGTGAGAGATCTTGTAAGAATGTCTTATTGGGAGATTGATTTGAAGAGAAAAGAGGAAGCCATGAAGAAGAAGTTCATTAATCAAAGTGTGTAAGAGTTAGACAACAATTTCCTAGTCGTTAGTTTAAAAGGAACAGTGGAGAAAATCATAAAAATTGAGGCTGAAGTGGCTTCAATTGAAGAAAAAGTGATGGAACTTAACGCACATTTGGACCATATTGGATGACAACTTAAGATGGAATTTAACCACACAAGTTTTATAGAAGAAGCACAAGTTTTATAGAAGAAGCAAGTTTTATAGAAGAAGCAAACAAGGTTATGTATTTGAAAAAAAAATGGATTGAAGAAGACTCAACCAGAGTTCTTCACTACCGTCTGTTCTACCATATCTATATTCTAAATGACCAAGGAGAAACTAATGAAAAGTCAGGATTTGTTCCACCGGAAGGAGAGTGGAATTAAGTTCTAAGTTTTGTGTTTGTTTATGTTAGGTTTTATAAAGTTAGTGTTAAGTTTATTTTATGTGTTTTCAGTTTAATGTTTGTTCTTAGGAATTATCTCATCCAAGACTCTTTGGATTGAGAAATTATGTATCACAAATGTTTGTATTTGTTTTTGGATTAATATAAGTGTTTGTTGGGTGTAAAATTGTCTGTTATTTTGTGTTGAATGGAATAAGTTAATAATGGTGAATTTGAGAAAGAAGAGAGTTGATGGGGAAGAAAATAGTTATTAAAGATTTATAAGACCATTTAGGTGTGGTTGACTCAGGCTAGATGTGCATTTAACTTAAAATTTAAAATATCAAAGTTTGTGTACTGGAGCCTAAGCGGCTCCTAAGCACTGAACAATCCGTGAAGTAGGTGCCTAAGCGTTGAACCAGTCGAGCTTAAGTGTTGGTTCAGTTGAACCGGTTCGCGAATGGTTAAAGGTGAGAAAAAGACCCGAAAACACCATTTTTACCCCCTCGCCATTGTCTTCTTCATTTGAGTTCACGATTTAAAAGTTAGGGCTTCTTCTATGGTGGAGATTTCTTGGTGGATTTAAGCCAAATTTGCTAGATTTGATCTTCTTAAGGTAAGAGCTTTAGTTCAATGTAAAATTTTTTTATCTTGACCATCTATTTTGAGCATATTGTGGATTTGACCAAAAATCACTATTCATGGTGAAAGTTTGAGGAAAACCTATGGAAAATGCATAGAAAAGATAGTTAAAGCTTTTAGAAGTTGATTTTTTTATTTAGTCTTTGATTGAGGATTTATTGTGAATTTTATATGATTTTTAGAATTGGCCCCAAGGATGAATAGGAGTAAATGGAAGTCCCATTTTGATTCAAGCAATTTTGTTAGCACGAAAGCTCAGAATAGTTGTAGTGATGCATTACAGTCAAAAAAACTTATTCCTGAGAGATGTATTAAAAATCCAAGTGGAGCAGTGGAAGATTTGATTGTTTGCCGACAATGGGAATGATTTTGTTGTTTTTTTGTTGTAGCTATGATTTCTGTTGTTCAAGAGTTTTACACTAATCTTCCTAAAGCTGAAGAAGATCGGGTCATGGTTCGATGAAAATTAGTTCCTTTCTCCTGTGAGGTAATAAATTTTTTTTACCATTTGTCCCCTAGTACGCTGTGTTTTTATTTGAGTTATAGTTCAACTGAGAAGGAGTTGGACGAGATCATATTGCCATTAACTGGTGTAAGAGAATTGTGGAAGGCCACAAATTAAAGAAGAGTTAACTTTCCCACGTCAAAGTTAGGTGCTACATAGAAAGCTTGGCACTACTTTATTTTTGTTCGTCAACTACCAACCAACCACCTCAACAAAGTTATTTGAGATAGAGCTACCTTGAACTATTGCATTCAGCAATTCAAGCCAATTAACATTGGATCTCTTATTTATCAGAATATCATCAGTTCTGCTACCACTTCCACTACTACAAGTTTGGGATTCACATCCTTAATCAAATTCATATGTTAGCAGGTAGGTGTTAGATTGGATAGCTGAATTTTTAGATTTAATAGCTGGGAGATACTGCAGCCTCTAAAGCCCATCACAAGTGCCCATTACAAGTGCTAATGTGAAGTTTTATTCACAACATTCAATCTTTGGCTGTGTTTTATTTTAGACATCTTATTTGTTTACATGATTTCTACTTTCAAACATAAGTGTGGTTGTGTTTTCTCTGTAAATTATGAGTAGTTTTTTCTATTTTTTCCTTAAAATGACAAGTGATTAAGTATTGGATGGAAGTTGTGTGAAGTTTTAATCTTTACTGTTGGAATAAGTTGTGATGATTTTAAACCTTGTACTTCATTTACTTCTTGATTTGGCCAATTAAGAAGTTAATATTTGTTGTGGGAACATGTAAGATCCGAGATGAATCACATGAGATTTTATGGATGAAAATATAATTCATATGATTGAGTGCAAAGAAATAGAGAAATAAAATTTGAAGGGTTTAGAATTAGAGTACTTTAGAGTGACAGGCTAAAGCCCCTAATTTGGTTTATAGTTTTAGGTTTTGATACGAGATATTAGCCCCTAGGTGGAGTGAGAAGAGAGAACTCTAAAGTGAGAGCTAGTATATTCCCTATCTAGCCCATCTTAGCCCATATCTAGCCCATCTTCAAGACTATTCAAACTTTAAATTATCCAATGTTCTTTATAGCATCTCTAGTAAGGGTAAAGAATACTACTGCTCTTATTTGGCACAACACAATTTGATTTGTTCCACAACAAAATTTCTATACTTGTTAATGATTCATGATAAGAAAAAAAATTTTTTTTTAATATTGTCTTCATTTTACAAATATCTAGTTAAGTTTAGTTAGTTGTTTACTTTACTTTCAGTTATCAAAAATTACAAAAAGAGTTTAACTTTCATTCTTATTACAACATCTATAGTTTGAGTAAGAATTATTTTGCAAAGTAAATTTTTTTTTCTAATTTCTTCTGATTGTAGTTGCATATTGCATTTTTTTCCCTGTGAGTTTGATATTTGGGGCTTAATCAAAAAATTCTATATTACTTGATAACAATACGTATACTTGCATGGTATCCCATATTTAAATTTAATAAATAAATTCTTATTTGCTTCGAAGTCAAGTTTTTGGCAATCATTGCAAAGTAAGAAATATAAGAAAGGAAAAATTAGGATTATAACTGCATACATTGTATTGTCATATAAAATCAAGATCAATGATGCATCATATATATTTGTCGCGAACCCCCTGATTGTTGGTTGGCATCCTTGGTATAAGATTAAACCCCCTCAGGCACATTTTGCCTTAAGGAGGTCGTACTCAAATTGTTAGGCATATTAGGAGTGGCTCGAGACTCATATAATAGCCTCTGATCATATTAGGAGTGGCAAGAAGATCACTCAACCCACACCCTTACCATCTATCTAACTTAGATCATACAAAGAAGTATACAAAATTGTGGGAAATATCTATGATTGACACAAAAGCTAACCTAGTGTGAATGTAAAAAATCAACCCCTACAATTAATATAAGGAATGGATAAACTATCCCCATGAAGAAGAATTTCAAGATGAGTGGAAGGTATAGTCCCTACAACAATCTCTTCATTTTCCTTCCCCCTAGCTGCCAAACTATGTGCAGGAGTGTTCCCTTCCCTTAAGATATGCTGAAAAATCACTTCAACATTGATCAATATGCTCTTGATCTTGGTAGTCCACCTAGCAAAATTCCATGAAGCAGCTTCTTCCTGATTCAGTAATTTAATACAGTTGAGAGAATCTTACTCAACTATCAATTTAATGATGTTGCATTGCTTGGCAAGGTGGATAGCCAAATAAATAGCAATCATTTCAGTTTCTAGTGCATCAATTGCCCAAGTTGGAGAGGAAAAGTATAACATGCACTTCCCTAAAGAGTTCCTAAATATTCCTCCCACACCAGCAGCCTCCTTACAAAAGCTTCCATCTGTATTGGCTTTCACCCACCCTACAGGAGGTGGGTTCCAGAGAACTAAAGTAGGCAATTTCAGCTTCTGCACACTGGGCCCCAATTCAAGAAAATATTGGGAAAATTTTGAAATTTTGTTATCTTTTGCAAATAAGAAGTACAATTCAGAACCACATCCATCACCTTAGGTTTGTTGTTTTCATATTTAAACT
>NW_018217910.1:24363-45220 GCF_001263595.1 Phalaenopsis equestris | reverse complement strand
AACAACACAAGGAATGATTATTAAATTGGCATCTAACAATTCCATCCAACACCCCAAAAAGTATTGACTGCTGGCTTTCAGAGTGTCAATGTTGAGTTGTTTTAATATATCAGACCAAACCCTTTGGGAGAAACTACAAGAAAAGAACAAGTGATCCAGACTTTTTTCAGCTTTACTGCACAGATGATAGCAAGAGGGTCCCTTAAGCCCTTTCATCTTAAAAATGTCATCAGTAGGAAGTAAGGATTTCTATAACCTCCAGCAGAAAAAGGACATGGAAGGTGTTAGCCACTTCCCCCAAATCAATTTACCCCACTTGACAGGTTGTCATTCATATAACTGTTGGAAGATAAAGGCAGACATTTTTTGTGAGGAAGCCTGTCTAGTAATGAGTCTATCTTTTTGCCCAGGATTGATTTTTGTTTTCTTTACCCAATGTTTTTGCTCTTCAATTAGGATGGTAGCCAATAGGTTTCCTTCACTTTTGTCATTGTGTTAAGATTGGAGGTATATTGTCTCTCCCCATTCCACACCCAATTATCCAACTAGAAATTAACTTGGCCTTCACCAAGCTCCCAGATAAACAGATCCTCAGCTTTATTTCTAATCTCCAAAAGCTTTGACCACAGCTTGGAATCACCCACCTTCTTCTGAGCCATAATAGGATGAACTATCCTACAATACTTTACCTTCATAAACATAGCTCAAAGACTATCTTGTGCTCTAAACTTTATCCATAGTTTGCATAGGTTGATGATACTGAGTTGCTGAAAATCTTTAAAGCCTAAACCTCCAGCACTTAAGGGTTTACATAGTTTATTCCAAGCTAACCAATGGAATTGTTTTTTTTTTGTCCAACCCACAAAAATTTGTTGAAAATTCTGCCCGGCCTTATCTGAGTTCCTTTCTTCATGGTAAACATTTGAAGAGCATAAGATGGAATGGAAGTTAGGATACTTTTAAGGAGGGTGATTCTGCCTCCATTAGAGAGGAAGTAATTAGTCCAATATTGCAGCTTTTTTTGAATTTGGTCAATAACCCCATTGAATTGAGTTTGCTTGGTTCTCCCTTTGATTAATTGGACACCAAGTTAGTTGATTGGTAGAGAAGCTTTGCTGAAACCAGTATGCTGAGCAATCCATTGCTTAATCTGTGGAAGAGTGTTTGAGCTAGTAAAGAAATGACATTTTTGTTTATTAAGATGCATACCATAGATGATTTGGAAGTGAGTAAGTCCTTGGTAAAGAGCCTTCACAGCAGTCTTGGTAGCTTTCGAGAAAATAATAATATCATCAACATATGACAGATGACTCACCCCAATGTTGGATCTATGTTGACAAGTCAAGTGAGGAGAAGAGGAAAACATTTGATTTAGAAGCCTAGAAAGATAATCCATAGCAAGAATGAAGATTGTATGAGACAATGGATCTCCTTGTTTAATTCCCATAGAGGCAGTGAAGAACCCTTGGCTTTTACAATTGATTAAAATAGAGTGATTGTTAATACAAAGCCACCTTCTTACCAAATTTATAAAGGCCCAGAGAAACCTCTAGCATTTAGAGTTTCCAAGATAAAATTCCAATTGATAGTATCATAGGCTTTCTAGATATCTAATTTCAGAATGAGATTATTGCCTCTGTACATTTTTTGTCAAGGTCCAGCAACAACTCCTGTGCCAAGAGAATATTATCAGAGATTTGTCTCCCTTTCACAAATGCTACCTAGTTATTACAGATAAGTTGCTGGAGGTGAGTTTGGAGCCTGTTGTTAATAACCTTGCTGATAACTTTTGACAGGACATTTGTTAGACTAATAGGTCTGAAGTCTCCCCACTCAATCCTAATAGAATTTTTGGGAATCAAAGTTATAGTGGAAGCAGTGAAATACTTATGGGGATCTATACCTTTAAAGAAGCTTTACACAGCATCAACAACCTCCTCACTGATGATATTCCAAGAAGTCTTATAGAATTTGGCAGTAAAGCCATCAGGGCCAGCCACCTTATTGTCATCAATAGAGTCCAATGCAGCTTTAATTTCCCCTTCCATAGGAATCTGATTAAGGTCCAGGCTTTGAACATAATCAATGCACTCAGAGAAAAGTTCCACCTTGATAGGAGCTCTCTCAGTAGACTGATCCATAAAGATATTTTGAAAATAATTAACAACATCAATGGCAATATTCTCAGCATCAGTTAATACCTTACCATGAGAATCATTTATGGAAAGGATCATGTTATTCTTCCTTCTGAAATTAATACAAGCATGATAATAGCTTGTGTTTCTGTCTCCCTCGATAAATCTAGTGACTGCAGCTTTTTGTTTCAGAAAACATTTTGTATAATTGGTTTGCATTAACAGTTCTTCACTGGCTTTGTGCAGGTCAGCTTCAGAATTCAATCCCATTTGAAAATTCTTTTCCCTTCTGATAACATTACTTTGGGCAGTGGACAAGTTTTCATTAATATTGCCAAATGTTTCCCTATTCCACTTCTTTATATGAGCAGCCACTATCTTCTGAAGAATCCACAGCTTTAACCAGGGATTAGAGTTCCCTTCTGCCCTCCAAACCTTATAAACTTCTTCAACAAAAAGAGGATGAACAGTCCACATGTTTTGGAATTTGAAAGGAGCTTTATTTGGCTTTTTAGTATTTTGGATAGTACATAACAGTGGACTGTGTTCAGAATATGCCATAGCCAAATGAGTAATGATAGTGCAAGGGAAGGTCTGAACCCATTTAGAGTTACCCATCATTCTATCTAGCCTCTCCCACATGGCACCTCTTCTCCAAGTGAAGTCTGGCCCTTGATACCCCAAATCAAACAACTCAGCCTCAGAGAGAAAATCATTGAACCTGTTTATTGCAGAGACAATAGGTGGTCTACCACCTTTTCTTTCACCAAGAGAGGAAAGACAGTTTAAGTCGCCCCCCAAAATCCAAAAAGAGTTTACTGCTTGTCCAATATGAGTCAACTCATTCCATAAGGTGGCTTGGTTGTTGGCAAGGCTACAGGCATAAATGAAGGTGGCATAGCCAACTTGAGCTCCAATATAGAATTGGATGTGAATAAACTGAGAATTATTTATATATATATATATCACCAAAAGCTAATGAAAAATTCATGCAGAAAATTCTTATATTATTTGAGTTTACTTATACCGTTTATTATTTAGATCCAACTGATTGCTACATCTAGGTTAAACGAAAAGGGGATACTCGTGCTCCTTCCTAAGAAAAACTCTATTAAATAAGTTGGGGTTTTGTTAGTTGGAAATTCAAATAAAATTTAATTATTTCCTCAGGTTATGTCAATCAAATCAATCAACAATTTCTTATTGTTCCAGCAAAATTTCAAAATGAAGAGAGAGGGAGAGTTTGAAGTGAGGGTAAAGACATCTTCGTCGTTGACGTCATGTATTTTTGTAAATCTTTGTCGTTGACATCATGTAGTTTTGGACTATTATGCTTTAGCCTTGACGGAGATGATAAACCTCAATCTTGGTTGAGATAAGCTGTCACTATTAACATCAATGATGAGCATCATATGCAAGTATATAATAACGCTATGGATTTTCTCTATTGAAATCTTTCTTATGGCCTTAACGCTGCCTCTTAAAATGTGCGGGATATATATTTATTTGAAATTTTTTGAAGCACATTATGAACTTTTTAAATATAAATCAAAACACTTCATCAAACTCACCTGTTCACATAATGTATTTTAGAACATGAAAGTCATAATAATATCAAAACTGAGTGATCCAGTCCTTGCCATGTTCGTCTTCATTAACAAAATGTTTCAATTGTAAATTTGTTAAATATAGAGTTTGGATGCCATACAGTCAATTCAAAAATAATATCAGTTAATAATTTGCTAATTGTAAATTGCGTCAAATTAATTCATGCTTAATCTGATGAAATTTTAATGACCTATGAACCCTATATAATCAAATAAAGTTATTACAATTATTTATTTTCTGGCGGGTTCGACGTCAAAGCATTTTTTTGGGGAAAAAGTGTTTGAAACAGGTAGAAAATGGCTTTAGCTGTTCAAGCATTCATCCTAAAACGAGATTTACAGTTATTTTCTAGCAATGGTAAATGCCAATTATCAGTCAACCAAATAGCTAAGCCTTTAAAGTGCAATGTAAATTTTATGAAAACCCCCAAAATTTTGATAATTTCTAAATATTACTCTCTTACCTTAATCTAATTCTTAATATCAAAAAGTTGATCATAGCATATATATATATATATAAAAGAGGAATGATCGAAGGCTATTATACGAGTCACGACCATCCCTAATGTGCCTAACAATTCAAGTATCATACCCTACACTCGGGGGGATTTGAATTCAAGACCAAAAGAGACATACAACTGACAAGCAGATGTCTGACTGACTGATTTAAGTATATATGCCTAATAATTCGAGTGTCACACCCTCCTTTGGGGGGAATCGAACCCCAACCAGAGGAGACGTGCAACTGACAAGCAGATGCTCGACCTATATATGTATATATATATGCTTACACCAAAATTGTAGTACTTTGATATTGAGTTGACACGCGTAGATACAAGAAAATTTTGAATTTATTTTATTCAGCTGAGTGGTAATTTGATAAATATAATAAAATTAAGCAGTAGTGCATAAATCTCCTCTAAAAAAAATGGCATTTAAACGCAAATCCTTGCTTTTGAATGTGTATCTTTTAAAAAATTGTGATGTACCCGAAGCCTCAGGTAAATCAATTTACCAAAAAAAGTTATCACCCCTGCTAATATTTTAAATATGAAATACACTTTCATATATAAGTTTATAAAACCGAAATTTTATAAATATAAATATCTAAATTTAAGTGTTCTTATTTAAAAGCATAAAAATTGTGTGTATATCAATTTCCCTTTTTTTATTTTATGTATTAACTTTAAAAGCCACGGCGAAAGAAATAAAAAAAGTTTAGTACTTTTTATGTATTAACTTTAAAAGCCACGGCGAAAGAAAAAAAAAAGTTACTAATCTCAACGAGATCTATATTGCAATATCCCCACTCGCTCAAAGTATTTCAGGATGGTAGGGCAGCATTATACACTACCGAAATCTTCAGGCGTCAGTAATAAAAATTAGAAGCATTTATTTTCTAGGACAAAGTGGGGGAAGATGACGATACAGTAAGAACTGAATCATACTTAGATAACTACAGAACAGTCAGAAACAATAATAATAATAATAATATAGCTGATATGAGGATCAAGCGAACAGCAACAATCTGTAACTAGACACTTCATGATAGATACCTGAAGCATAGCTTTTATATCCGATCAAAATTCCAGCCCTTATTTTCTGCCTGCCTCCAAGTTTTGCCATAGAAACACCTTTCTGAACGAATGAAATAATAGTATTATTCCCATAAAACAGAACTCTAGTCATATGTGATTTAAATGTTAATTATTACAGTAAAACAGAACTTATAGAGTTAAATATTCTAAGCTTGCACGAACTTGGATTCTGATCGCATAGCGAAGTGGATATCGCGTTAGACTCCGAATCTAAAGGTCGTGGGTTCAAATCCCACTGTGATCGTGAGGCAGAAAGATTTTTTTAAATTTTTTGCTCACATGAAGACGATAAAATTTAAACTTTTACAAGATAAGACGAGGTTAATTCTGCTGTGCGGCTGTCGTTTGTTTGCTGATCTTACATGCAGAATATTGCACGCAAATAAAATGCTTACTACTGCTTTGAACATTAGTGTAATATTATTTTGATAAATATCTTCGAATTTTCTCACATTAACTCTCAATTTAAGCTTTAAAACCTTATTTAGATTCTGTGTTAGTCATACTGCATTTTGAAAAATATTTGAACAAACTATGACTTTTGAAATACTGCAACAACAAATGTATGAAAGGTGGAACAAATTTTTACGGACTGATAGAATCAGATCAGCAAACCAGCTTAGTGAAACCCGGGAGAGTCCGTTAGAGAACTATAGAAACGAGAAGCATAGAGATGAAGAAAGGTAAGGTAGCCTGCTATGCTGCACTAATATTCATGTTGCTTAATCAAAACAGTAATAAAAGACACTATATATATATATCTCAAGAAAAAGTTAAGTGGTCCCCTGTTTGTTACAACAATATTAATATAAAGGAGTGCAGAATAACACTATAGTAACATTTTTTATTTGGATGATACGGTCGTTACCTCCCCTCAAGATCACAAACTGGCTCATTGATTGTTACCTTGGATCGAAGCTTGATGGACTGCTACTGAGAAAGACTCTTGGCAAGTATGTCTACTATCTGGACTCGTGAGGCAATGTGCTTAATCTGAATATCTTTCGAGATTAGGTGATACCTCACAAAGTGGTGATTGATACACTAAAATAATATATTGTTTTAAGCACATATTTTATGCTTATTTTTTGTGATATTGCACTTTAAAGAAGGGTATTTTTATGTTTTTGTTACAGACACATCATTTTTAGACATTTCGAGCAAAAATGACAGAAAGAACGAAATTTGGAATCAAAACGGTGAATTTTGGGATTCTGACACATGATGCGCCAGATCGGCGCATGATGTATCGTTTGACAGAGAACTGGTGCATGATGCGCCAGATCGACGCATGATGCATCGTTTGACAGAGAACTGGCGCATGATGCATTGTTTGACAGAGAACTGGCCATAGACGACTTTTTTGCAAATTAAGATAGTTCAAGATGAAATTTGCTCGAATTTTCAAAGGGACACTTATTCTTCACACCTAATGAAGTAATTTAATGCATCTAGACACTTTAGAAAGTTCTTTTTATGAAGGCATATGTCTCTTGGATCAAATGACACATCTTTTGAATTCAAAGGAGTTGAGTTTTGGAGGGTAATTTTGAATTTTTTTTCAAAGGAGGTAGCCCAAAATAAAAGAGAGGACTTCAAAGACAAGAAAGAGAGGAGAAAGAGAGAAATTCATAGAGTTGAAGAGGACGAAAAAGTGATGAGAAAAGGAGAGAGAGAAAGTTGGAGTGAGAGGTAAGAGGAAAGAAGAGAAGATCTTTTTTTTACGGTTGTAAGAGGAGAGGGAAGGTGAGAGATTTCTTCTTCATTACACTTTTAAGCGAGAATTGATTGAGATTGTAAAGAAAGGTTTGGAGAGAACTTTTAGGGATTTGCTCGGGAAGGATTGTGAGATAAGTTGTCTTTTATTTCTTCTGTTTTGTAAACTTATTTTTATATATGAAATCTATGTTTTGTCGTATCATTCTCATGAATTCTGAGCAGTCTTCTTTATCATTCTCTCTACTTTGAGATATGGTTGTGAAGAATTCATTTAGTTTTATTTGGTTTTAAATGTTAATAATTTGTGATCATTTGAACTCCGATTTTCAATAACTTTTCGATCTAACCAATTGAAAAATTAAAACTTGTTAAGAGATATCTGTTCTGAAAAGGGATATGATTTCTACAACATAGGGAGAATCACATTTAATTTCATGGAAGAGTATGTAATCCATGGGATTGGGTGCAAATGAATAGGGAAATATACTTTATTGGATGCAAAATTGGAGATTTTAAGGGGACAGATTAAAATCCCTAATTTGGTTTAGTTGATAGAAAACTAATGCGAGATTGTTAGCCCTCAGGTAAGGGAGTAGTGGGAGCTCTGGAGTGGCAACTGGTATTCTCCCAGCCTAACCACAGAATTAGAGATGAAACTCTAGATTAGTCAATGTTCTTTATAACACTTCGAAAAGGGTAAAGAATATAATTGCTGCTATTTGGCACAAAACAGTTTTTTTTATATATTTTCAAATGATTTCAATTTTTTCACAATCCATATACTCATTGTAAAGGGGAAGGATGCTTTCTTAAATTTGAACTTTCCGTCGAAAAAAAAAACATCGTTTAATTTTCATAATTTTACTTTTAAAAGTTAGTTCTTAGTTAGTTAACTTTGTTTTTCAACTGCATTTTATATAACATTTACTTTAGTAGTTAATATTTAAACTTCATACTTTACTTTTATTTTTATATTTTTCAATTATAAAATAATTTCAAAAACTTACTTAAAGGATTTTCCGACTTCTCTGTGGGATTGATATCTAGGACTCCATTAGAGCCAATTTATTACTTGAGTGATAAGTATGCTTGCGTTGATTTTAATAGAGATTTGACAGTTTAAAAAGAGTTTTAAATAATAAATTATTTTCATAAATGATATTTTTGTTTGGATTATATTACATATTTATTATATATCTATCGTGTATAATTTTGTAAAATTCAAAAATATCTGCAAGATTTACATACTAAATTTACCCGTCATCAAGTTTTTGGCGCCGTTGCCGGGGAAGTAACGGAAAGTAGTATTATTAAGTATTTAATTTTATTTTAAAAATATAAAAAAATAATAAAAAGTTTTTGTAGTTTTGTCTTGAACATTTTCTTATTTCAGTGTGTTTGCTTGTTTTTAATTACTTACTTTGTTTGTTTATGCGTAGTTTAAGATCTAAAAATTTAGTACTTTGTGATTCTGAATTTGAGAGAACTATTAGAAAATTTGAAAACAACAAAAAGAGAAAGATTATTTTAGCAAAATGGCTTGCATTTTAAACAATGCTGGAAATAAAAATGAACATCATCAGATACCTTTAAGAGATTATGTTAATCCTACAGCATATGAAATTCATTTGAGCATACAAAACCTTGTTGTAGTCGCCAATTCATTTGATTTTAAACATGTTATTATCCACTTGATACAAAATAATCAGTTTGGAGGAACACTGACTGAAGCTCCTAATTTGCACCTTACTAGTTTTCTAGAATTGTGTGTCACATTTAAATATGATGAAGTGTCAAATGATGTTGTCAGGCTTAGACTTTTTCCTTTTTCACTAAGGGATAAAGCTAAGATGCGGCTAAACTCATTAGTACTTGGATCTATCAGAATATGGGGAGATTTATCACAAAAATTCTTATCAAAATATTTCCCACCTTTAAAAACTGCTAAGCTTAAAAATGATATCACATTTTTTTGTTAGTTTGAAGGGGAATCAATTTATGAAGCCTAGGAAAGATTTAAAGATCTCCTTAGAAAGTGTCCACACCATGCATTGCCAGATTACTTAATAATTCAAATTTTTCATAATGAGTTGGTTGGATCTCTTAGATCGATAATTGACACTGCTGTTGGTGGATCATTAATGTCAAAACCATTCGATGAGGCATATTCATTAATTGAAGAGATGAATACTAATATATTTCAATGGCCCTCTAAAAGAGTAAATCCAAAAAGAGTAGCTAGTAATCATGATTCTGATGTAATATCTATGTTAGCTGCCCACATAGCTGTTATATCGAAGAAGATAGATCAATATGGAATGAATTATTCTCATACAACACCTGCGCTTGAAGAAAACTCATTGGGACAAATGATAGAATCTCAAACTTCTTAACTTTAAATGCAATAAAAAATAGTTCTAATAACCCTTATGTCAATTATTATAATCTTAATTGGAAGAATCATCCAAACTTTAGTTGGAGTATGAATAATTCTAATTCTGTAAATCAAGAATAGGGAAACATTATTTCTAATCCATCGGAAAACTCCAAAATTCAAGTGAATTAAGCTTATCAACCTTATTATTTCCCAGAACCCCCCCCCCAGGATTTAAATAATTTGCAGAGTAAGAAAAAAAAGCTATCAATGGAATAATTGATATTACAAATGGGCAGTCAATTACAAAGTCAAGGAGCTGCAATTAGAAACATGGAAAATCAATTGGGATGTATTGATATCGCACTTAGCTATAGACCTCCAAGAAATTGCCTAGTAATGTTGAAGTAAATCTTAAAGATCTGAACAAAGAACATATTAGAGCTATTCAAGAAGTGGAAAAAAAATTAGAAAATAGAGTTCAACAAGAAGTTAAAGTTGAAAAAGATGAGGTGGAAAATGAAAAATCTAGTGAAGATTTTCATTTTGAAGCAGAAAGCCCTATTAAACCAATGAAAATCACTGTAGAAAGACCACAACCTTCATTTCCTCAAAGAATGAAGCTAAAATAGAGAGTCAACCAATTTTAATTTTTTTTGGAAATTTTGAGGAAATTAACGATAAACATACCATTTGTTGAAGCTTTGTAACAAATTTCAAGCTATGTGAAGTTCATGAAGGATATTATTAGTAAGAAAAGGAAGTTTATAGATAATGAGATTGTTGCACTCGGTGAAGAGTGTAGTGTCATAATTCAGAAAAAGCATCCTGAAAATCTTAAAGATCCTTGAAGTTTTACAATTCCTTGTGCTATTAGCGAATGATTTTATGAAAAAGCCTTGTGTTATTTAGGAGCTAGTATTAATCTTATGCCGTTATCAATCTTTAGAAGGTTGGGCTTAGAAGATATTTCACTTACAACTCCTTTGCAGTTAGTTGATCGTTTGAATTACCTATCCTAAAGAAGTTATAGAAGATGTTTTGGTAAAAGTCAATAAGTTTACCTTTCTTGTGGACTTTATTGTATTAGATATGGAGGAAGATAAAGAAATTTTTATCATTTTAGGATGACCATTCCTAGCCACTAGAAGAGCTTTGATAGGTGTGTAGAAACGAAACTAATTATGAGAGTTAGTGATCAAGAGGTTACATTTAATATTGCAAAATCAATGAGATATCCTGCAAAAGATCAAGAGATTGAATGCTTTAGAATGGATATTAAAGAATATTTAAGCCATGAATATTTTAGGAAGAATTTTGAAAGCAAATTTGAAAAGGAATATATGGAATATCAAGATGAGGATAAAATTCAAGATGAATCTATGGAAGTGAGTAAAGAAGACTTGGATTATGTTCAAGAAAAAATTGAAATGTTAGATCCTATAGAAAATAACAAGAATTTGATTTCATCCATTGAGAAACCTCCCAAACTAGAACTGAAAACACTTCCTACACATTTGAAGTATGCATTCTTAGGAGATTTATCTACATTACCTATTATAGTATCTTCAAAATTAACTGATATGTAAGAAAAATAGTTGTTGGAACCTTTGAAAAGACATAAATAAGCCTTTGGATGGACATTAGCTGATATTAAAGGAATCAGTCCTTCAATTTGTATGCATAGAATTTTATTTATGCATAATCAGTCCTTCAATTTGTATGCATAGAATTTTATTAGAAGATCAACATAACAAATGAGCTGATCCTCAAATGAGATTAAATCCTATGATGAAAGAAGTTGTGAAGAAAGAAATTTTAAAATGGTTAGATGCTGGAATAATATATCCTATTTCAGATAGTGCTTGGGGTAAGTCCAATTCAATGTGTTATAAAGAAATGAGGTGTAACTGTAGTGAGAAATGAGCATAACGAATTAATATCAACAAGACAAGTCACTGGTTGGAGAATCTGCATAGATTATAGAAAATTAAATTTTACTACCAGGAAGGATCATTTTTCTTTACCCTTTTTGAACCAAAAGTTGGATAGATTGGTTGGGCATAAATATTATTCTTTCTAGATGGATATACCGGTTATCATCAAATACCTATTACTCCAGAGATCCAGAAGATCAAGAGAAAACAACATTTACTAGTCCTTATAGAACATTTGCTTTTAGGAGAATATCATTTGGATTATGTAATGTCTTATGTAATGCACCTACAACATTTCAAAGATGTATGATGTCAATTTTCAGTGATTTGATTGAAAAAGGGATTGAAGGCCATATGGACGATGTCTTTATGGATAATTTTTTTATATTTAAAACTTCATTCGAAATATGTCTAAATCATTTGGAGAAAGTTCTGGAACATTGTGAAAAGACTAATCTCATACTGATCTAGGAAAAATGTCAATTTGTGATTGCAGGAAGAATTGTGCTTGGGCATAAAATTTCAGAAAATGGTATGAAAATAGATCCCATGATTTCAGAAAATGGTATGAAAATAGATCCTACAAAAATACAGGTTATATCAAACTTACCTCCACCCACTATAGTAAGAGGTTTTAGAAGCTTTTAAGACATGCTAGATTTTATAAGAGATATATTAAAGAATTTTCAAAAAATATTTAACCATTATGCCAACTTCTGAAAAAAGATACAAAATTTGACTTTAATCGAGATTGCCTTAAAGCCTTTGAATCTTTAAAGGAAAAATTGAGCACTAATCCTATAATTGTTTCACCTAATTGGGAGAAACTTTTTGAACTAATGTGAGATGCTTGATTATGCATGATTATGCAATTGGAGTTGTTTTAGGGCAGAGATATGATAGCGTTTTTAAAGTTATATACTATGCTAGTAAGACTCTAAATGATGCTCAGATTAATTACACCACCACTGTAAGAGAGTTATTAGCCATTGTGTATGCTTTTGATAGGTTTAGATCATATTTGATTGGATCTAAATGTGTTGTGCATACTGACCATTTGGCTATTAAATATTTTATGCAAAAGAAAGATGTTAAACCAAGACTAATTAGATTGGTACTTCTTATGCAAGAGTTTGATTTTGTAATAATCTTTGAGTGTGTAATAATCGATAGAAAAGGGACTAATAATCAAATTGCTGATCATCTATCTAGGAAAAAACATGAAGAAAAACTTGATTTGGAGAGACAAATTGATGAAACTTTTTCTGATGAACAACATTATGCTGTAAAAGGATGGGAAATACCTTGGTATGCTAATAATGTAAATTTAATTTTTAGTGTTATTTTACTATATGGACTGATGAAACAACATGAAAAGAAATTTATTTATGATGCAAAATCTTATTTTTGGGATGATCCATATTTGTATAAATAATGTAAAGATTTAGTAATGAGATGATATGTGCCTTATAAAGAAATTCAGGAAATTATCCAAAAATGTCATGATGCTAACATACATCAAAACATGTGATCGGTGTCAGAGAGTAGGTATTGTTTTAAAAACAAATTAAATGTCTCTAAATTTTAATTTGGAAAGTGAAATTTTTTATGCATGGGGATTAGATTTTATGAGACCATTTATACCTTCATTCAGTAATATTTATATATTGATTGTCGTGGATTATGTTTCAAAATAGATTGAAGCAATTGCTTTACCTAGATGTGATGCTCGGAGTGTTTCAAAATTTTTAATTAAAAATATTCTTACAAGATATGGAATGCCAAGAGTTATCATACTGATGGAGGGTCTCATTTTAGAAATAGAACAGTTGCAAAATTGGTGGAAAATTATAATATAATGCATAAAATTACAACTGCTTATCATCCCCGGACTAATGGTTTAGCAGAAGTATCTAATCATGAAATTTAGTGAATTTTGGAAAAAAAGTGTTAATCCTAATAAAATGGATTTGTCTACTAAAGTAGATATTACATTATGGGCATACAAGACAGCTTATAAGACAGTTATAAGAATGTCCCCATATAGTTGAATTGGAGCATAAAGCTTATTAGGCTATAAAAGAATTCAATTTTAATTTGAAAGTAGCTAGTGAGAACATATTAGTGCAATTAAATGATAGAATTCAATTTTAATTTGAAAGAAGCTAGTGAGAACATATTAGAGAACATATTAGTGCAATTAAATGATCTTGAGAAAATTAGGAATGAATCTTACGATAATGTGAGTATTTATAAAGAAAAAAAATGAAAGAATGGCATGATCGGAACATAATAAAAAGAGAATTTGAACTTAAATATAAAGTTTTATTATACAAAACAAAATTGAAATTATTTTCTGGAAAATTGATGTCTATGTAGAAAGGGTCATTCAGAGTTGAAGGCAACAAGACTAGAAGAATATTTAAAGTGAATGAGCACAGATTGAAATCATATTTTGATGGTCAAAAATCAGCTTATAAAGAGACTGTAATGTTGGGTCACCCAGAATAAGACTAGGAACATTGGGCTTACAAATTAAGCCAAGCACTTTATGGGAGGCAACCCATATTTATCGTTGATTAGTTTGCTTTTGAGTTTATTGTGTTTGAAATATTTTACGTATATTTATTTTTAGTTCTTTATATAGATCGCGTATTTGTAAAAATATTGAGAAACATATTTATTTGTCTATTCGAGAAATTATTGGATCAAAATCAAAACGGTGAAGATTTTAGAACTGGCGCATGATGCGCCAAACTCCACAGAGCTAGTGCATGATGTGTCGCAGTACTGAAAATGACTAAAATGTGTAAAAAGGCAATTTTTGGCAGTTTTTTCTCCATATAACTCCTAAAAACTGACTCCAAAACATATTTTAGGGGGAAAACGAAGGAAGAGTCACCGTTTTTCAAATCCTATGGCTTCTCAAGGAAGAGTCACCGCTTTTCAAATCCTATGGCTTCTCCTCTAAAAACTCTACTATATTTGGAATTTTCAACCAGAGAAAGTACATTAGTTTTGATGCGCAGAAGTTACATGATCGAGCTCTTGTGGAGAAGAGGCTTATCAAAGAAATGGGATTTGTAAATCGAGGATTCAATACGCTGAATACTCAAGTGGAAGAGACTATTGCGCAAAGGCGCTGAGAAGTGCTTTGCTACAGTACTGCCACTGTCATTGTTCCTTTAGTAAAGAAATTTTATGCAAATCTTCATGGGATCAACCAAGAAATGATCTATGTGTGAGTCAGGTTTATGCAGTTCACTCCTTCAACAATAAATGAAATGTTTATGACTAAGACTGTCATTATGCAAATTTTAGCCCTACGAGAGATAATATGAATGAACTCTACTGTTACCTTACAGATGAAGATGAGAATTGGGAGGCTAGAGATGATGGAAATGTAAGTTTTCCGTCATCATTTTTAAATCTTGTTTCAAAAGCTTGACACTTCTTCATTGCATCAAAATTACTGCCCACCATGAAAATCAGTAAGGTAATTAAAGAATGTATCATTGTGAATTACTGTATTCAAACTGAAAAACCTATTGATGTTGGAGCTATTATTATGAAATTGGTTTGTCTGCAACTAGACTTGGACATCCATCCACTATTTTCCTACTGCGCAGTCAATCGCAAGTGCCTTATGAAAGTTGGGAAAAGTGCTTCTTCCTTGGAAGCCAATGGATCCAGAAGTCTATTGCAACTGTAATGGAATAGGATATGAAAATAATAAGAATGTGTTGATGGATCAAGAATCTCAGAATTCATCACGTATTCAGCTCTACTACAACTTGAGTGCACTTTTGAATAATATCAAGAAGATTGAAAAAGGGATGTAGAATCTCATGCATGTGATTGGGAATATTGTTGAAATACTACATCATTTGGATTTGAGACTAAAGGAGCATTTTGAACATATTGGGTATACAGAAGATGGTTTGGAAAATATGTTCAAGAAACATTATTGGATTGAGGAGGAAAATCCAACTGATGAATTTCCATATCGACCCTTCAGCAACTTGTATGTGTACTACCACTCTATGGGAGATATCCAGGAGGACGATAGTGAAGAAGATGTTTGAACTTAAGTTATGCATGGAACTTCTGTTTAGTATTGTTTGTTTTAGTTATTTGTTTTTTAAAAAAGAAATATAATTTATTTATTTATTTTTTTATTCTTTCTATTGTTGAACACTATCTATTCTCTCATGATTTATGTTTTGAATTTTGATGTTTAGATTTTAGTGTTAGGATGTTAGTTTGCTTTAATACACTGAATTAAATGTTTAACACTGAATTTGATGTTTGTTGACTTGAAAAATGTTAGTTTGTAATAGCATGGATTTTATATATAAATTTTAGTTTTGTGTTGTTTGTGAAAGTTTTGTGTTAGTGTGATGTTTAATTATGCTTAGAAAAGTTTATTTGAGTCAAATAGAGGTTGACGTAAAGCGGTACAAAGTAGATTTCCACAGAAACCGAAATCTGCTGAATTTAAGCTCTGGCGCATGATGCGCCAAAGGTCCGAACAGGCTAGATCACGTAGAAAACCACAAAATCACATGGACAAACTACATTTTTCTGCTTAAGTCGTCTCCTAACTCAATACCTTTCTCTAGGGCACCACATTGTGGGTGAAATAGAAGGATTCAGAGGCTAAAATCCATAGATTTCATCTTCGCTTGGTAAGAGCTTCACTTTAACTTAGAAATTTTTTATTTTCACCATGGATTTGGGAGATCCAAAATTTGGGATTTTTTATGAAAAATTTTGAACAAAACTCATGGCGAAAAGCTTCTTACCAAATAATCTTTTTTAAGGAGTTAGATTATTTATTTAATAATTTATTTAGAATTATTTGGATTTTAATAGGACTTTCAAATGGCTCTCCGAGTTAAGAGAGGAAGGCCGTCTGAAGATTTTAATGCATGAAGATTTGTTAGTTTCAAAGCCCAACATACTTACAATACTGAAATGGAGACAAGAAGAATGTTCCAAGAATGGGTGTTTACAAACCCGAACGGCGAGATCGAGAGACTGATTCTGGCCAGAAATTGGGAAAGATTCTACTACTTCAATGTCATAGCAATTTTCCTGATGGTTCGGGAGTTTTATTCAAACCTGAGGTTCACTACTGATGATCATATACTGGTTAGAGGTAAATAAGTTGAATTTACTGCTGATTGGATCAATACTTTTTATGGGTTGAGGGATATATATTTTTTTATGAATACACTGCATTCGTGATGGTTGATTCATCACTGGATGAAGTGATTACATTTTTAGCAGTTGGAAGAGGAGAGTGGAAGATTAAGAATAATAAGATAGTTAAATTCCTTACTTCCATGTTGACTATTCAATCAAAAGTATGGCACCACTTCATTTCTGTCAGACAGTTGCTAACAAATCATTTAGCTGATGTTACAAAACATAGAGCTGTACTAAACTACTTCATTCAGAACATGAAAGTAATATATGTTGATGCACATATAGTTTAGCATGCTCGAAGTATAGCTTGTAGTTATACAGCTGGTGGTTTGGGATACCCTGCCCTGATTTTCACTCTATGTAAACAATAAGGAGTAGAGACCCATAAAAATGAAGAAGGATTACAACCACAGAATCCAATTATGAGGCATATGATTCAGAGAGTGGAATCATTTGTTGAATTTAGAGGTGGACAAAGAGATAGGCCCTCTACATCTGCTGTAGAGGCACTACTTCTCGATCTGCATCACTTGAAGGCAATATGGACCAACTGATTATTCAACAAATGAACATAATTAATATTCAAACTCAGTTGGAAGAGATAGGAGCAAGAAATGGTTATAATGATGACTATCAATAGAGGAGAGTTCAACATGATATTGATTTTGAAAATGTTATGGTAAGACATCTTAGGGGTGAACCTAATGTGGACTTTCCTGCTTGCCCCAATTTCACTCCCTATGCTCCTGCTCATGATGAAGAAGAAGAAGGAGAAGAAGAAGAAGATTATGATAAAGATGAGGATTGATTTTTTATGAGTTTAGTTTAGTGTATTTTGATGTTTGTTTGTTATTTATGATTGTATTATGATGAACTTTAGTTTGAAACTTGTTGTAGTAAAAACTTTTTATGTTGTGTTGTGAACTGAATTTGTAAAGTAACTGTTGAATTTTACTTTTTCTGTATTTTTATTATTTTCAGTTTAGTTTTTTAGTTTTTGTATTTCTATTTTTAATTCTTAGCAAGTTCTTGAGAATATTTTATATTTTATTTAATGCTTTAAAGCATGTATGTAGTTTTACAATTAGTACCTGCAGTATACCAGAGACAAGTTTCATAGTCAGAAATCCTCTACAGGTTTTTTTTTTATTTTCATGCATTTACTGTTTTCTTTCACCTACTAAATTTTATTCTAAAAATATTTTTAAAATCACTTAAGAACTTAGGTTTAAGGGAATGAAAAATTTATTTTGAAAAGAAGTAAACTAAATTTTATTTGTCCTCAATTAACTATATTTTTAAAAATTAATTTAACATGGCCTGGGATATTAAGATTTAATTTTAAATGACTATACCTCTGTTTATAAATATTGTGGTAAATTTAGGTAAAAAGTTTTAATAATGAAGGTAAATTCTAAAGTTACAGATATTTGGTATGATAGGGTAAGACTATGTTTTTCTATTTAAAGTAAAGGAAGTTGTATTTTTGAAGTACTAGAATTTTTAGAGTTTCTTGTAAGAAGAAAGAAATGAGACTTTATGAAAAATTATAAACTAATATAAATTTATGAAGTGAAGAAAGGTATAGAGTTTTAACTTTAAGATGAGGATAGTGAAGTTCAAAATTATTAAAGGCTATCCAGATATAGTAATCCTCACTTGAAAAAGAAAAAGAAAAATAAAAGAGAAGATTGAAAAGATCCTAAAAGAAAAAAAAGGGAAAAAGAAAAGAAAGAAAAAGAAGAATATGTGAGGAGAAGCTTGAGGAGATGCCTAATAAAAAATTGACTTCACTTGAATCAACTTAAGGAAGGAGCTTTATTAAATTTTTTAAACTTGTATTGGAATATTAGTAGCATTCCTAGTAACATTTTAATAAAGTTCTTTTTCATATGAATGTTCTAAATGTCCTTAATATAAAAAATTGTAATTCTTCTTGAAATGAATAGAGATTTAGAAAACTTAAATTTGATTACAAAGTATTCCTAGACATAGAGTTTGAATCAATGTTATTAAACATTTTTCTTAAATTTTTCTATTTTATTTATTAAATAAAAATATAGACGTTAAAAGTAAATTCTATTCTAAGTCGTATGTTTTTATGTAGTAAAAGTGTCACTTGAGGACAAATAACATTTAAATTTGGGGGATTTTATTCCTCCAAAATAATATACTATTTTAAGCACATATTTTATGCTTATTTTTGTGATATTACAATTTTAAAAAAGGGTATTTCCATATTTTTGTTGCAGGTATATCATTTTTAGGCACTTGGAGAAAAATGGCAAAAAAGATGAAATTTGGAACCAAAACAGTGAATTTTGGCATTCTGGCGCATGATGCACTGTTTGACAGAGAACAGACGCATGATGCTTTAGATCGAGGCATGATGCACCAAAGATGACTTTTTCCAAATTAAAGTGGCTCGAGAGGAATTTTTTGTGAATTTTCAAAGGGACACTTGTTCTACACACCCATTGCAGTAATTCAACGCATCTAGACACTTTGGAAGGTTCTTTTATGAAGGGATATGTCTCTTGGATCAAATTACACATCTTTTGAATTACTTGTAGAGGGGAATTTTGAATTTTTTATTAATGGAGGCAGCCTAAAATAAAAGTGAGGACTTCAGAGAAGAGAAAGAGAGGAGAAAGTGAGGACTTCATAGAGTTAAAGAGGACAAAAAAGAGGCGAGAAGGGGAGAGAGAGAAAGTTGGCCCGAGAGGCAAGAGGAGAGAAGAAGAGATTTTCTTCTAAGGTTATAAGAGGAGAGTAAGGTGAGAGAATTCTTCTTCATTACACTTCTAAAAGAGAATTAGAGAGATTGTAAAGAGGTAAAGGCTTCGAGAGAACTTCTAAGGATTTACTTGGGAATGATTGTGAGTTAAGTTGTACTTTTCTTTTCTTTTGTCTGTAAACTTGTTTTTATATATGAAAACTGTGTTTTATCGTATCCTTCTAATGAATTCTAAATAGTCTTCTTTATCCTTCTCCCTACTTTGAAGAAATGGTTTTGTGAAGAAGTAATTTTTTTTTCTATGGTTTTAAAACGGTTTTAAAAGTTAATAATTAGTGATGATTTGAACTCTGATCTTCATTTACTTTTTTATCTGGCCAATTGAAATGTTAAAACCTGTTGAGATACATATGTTCTGAAAAGGGATATGATTTCTACAACATAGAGAAAATAACATTTGATTTCATGGGAGAGTATGTGATACCGTGACGGCGCAATTTTTGGTTGGAGGAGTTGCCCGTAAGAAGCTGTCGGTCACCGGCATCGAAATCCAGTCGCCCGCTTCAGAAGGGCGATTTAATTTACATATTTATACTTAGTTTTAGAAAAAAAATATGAAATCAGACTGACCCCATATTTTTCATTATTTAAATGAAAGAGCGTTGTACCTCAAATCTTGTATCTATCCCAAAGGATAAACACAAGACTTGAGAATGAGGCTCGATCAAAGAAACTAAGGAATATATGACATTCGTTAGGTTTGTGAAACCTTTGTATTTGCCGTCAAGTTCCCCTATTTATTATAAAGAATTAAATAGGTTTTATATTAAGCTGGGTTCGGACATGCTTCCTATAAGGGCAAGCCTTTATAGTTAATTACATCTTAAATGACCAAAGTGACCTAAGAAGACTCTCGATAAAAATCAGGAAATATTATCTTCAAGAAGTTTCAAAGAGTTGGACTTTTCTATGAGATCGGACGTAGAGGTGTGAAAGGGGATTGGTTCAATTTAGAACAAGTACAATCCAAAAGAGGAAGAACTAGGGGATGTCATAGATCCATAGGAAAACCTCGGAGACTTTACAAGCTATCCTAATGTTTGGCTTCATTTCTAAAAAGAAATATTTAGGTGTTTCATCCTGCCAATTTTTATTTGTTAGGGCTTACATTCGTGTGAAACAATCACACAAATAGTTGGAAGATGTGAGGGTTTAGGTTGTGATGAACGACAACCTCAGAATCCTAAGACGAGTTAGGGCTTATATTGCATAGAAGATCTATACGAAGGCCTAAAGATAAGATGAGGATTTACATTGCATAAGCAAGCAACCTCGAGGTCCTATGGCTTTGTTGTTTAAGTCTAAGGAAGGAAGATTGGTTTAGTTGGGGAAGACAGGTTTTGTTGTTGAAGATGGTTGTGCTATCCACCATGCTAGCTCCAAGCTCCTGCCGCGACGAGTTTGAGTTATCTAGTGTGTCAAGTTATAATATTAAATCAGGTGGTCTTATGGTTGAAGTTCTTTAAATTTTATGAGAGC
>NW_018217910.1:23109-23994 GCF_001263595.1 Phalaenopsis equestris | reverse complement strand
GACATTGTTGTTTAGCATGCAAGTTTGCAGGTATAAAAGTATAGTATGAAAGTACAAGAAAGACAACGCTGAAAACTGTAAAAGCATACCTAACGAGTCTTCTCGTTCCACTACCTGAAACTCAAAAGGCATGTTAAGGCAGTTTATATGAGACAGGGAAGTAAAATTTTGACGACCTATCTAGCCCTAGGTCATATCTTGGTGGGTCCTTAGGAATTTGATTAAGGATGATATTGCTAAGAAAAACATATTAAGTTTAGTTGATCTCTGAGGTATCCAACGGATCTAGAGAAAGAAGTAGGTACGTGATACTCTCTCGCTGCCTGGTTAAAAATCCTGAGTTCTTTTAAACTTATTATGTTGCTAAATAATTCATTCTATAAAACACCCTAATGTTCAATGAACATTGATGTCTCAATTATTCTTAAGAATAGATTTAAATGAAACTTGATTTAGCCTAAGTCACTACCAAGCCCTTAAAACCTAGGTGAGTGTGATAATTAATTTTGAAAAGGTTAAGCTTTAGGTGGTCATGATTCATGGTTTGAATTTTATTTAAAAATCAACATAGGGGTATTAAATCGATTAATTATTGACTTCAAAAGTCATGCCTCTAAGTCCTAGGTTCATTTTATTTTAATAAACTTCTAAATTTTAATAATTTAGAAATTTATTAACTTATCTTTTCAATTAGAAAAGTGAGGCTGTTTTTACCAATTAACCCCTTGTGTTTCAAACATCCAAATTAAGATCAGAGGTTGCTCATTTCCCTCTTTGAATTAAGTTTGAATGTTAATTAAGGCTAAATTTCCAAAATTACACATTTGCCCCTAGGGCTCTAACACTTTAAATTCAATCCAAATGACTTTGAAATTTTTATCCTAC
>NW_018217910.1:12166-23001 GCF_001263595.1 Phalaenopsis equestris | reverse complement strand
TTTATTTGAATTTTAAGAATTATTTTAAGTTCTGGGATATTTATTAAATATAAAATATTTTAAATAGGGAAAATTAGCTTTTTTATTTTTTGAAAAATCTCCCTGAGTTTAGAGAACTCAGTGGAGAAGATTTTATATTTTCTTAAATTTTATTTGATTTATTGGAATTATTTTAGTGAAAACTCATTTTTAGCCTTTAAAATTTTTTTTTAAGCTTTGAAATTCAGTTTCTTTATTTACAAAATTAGGAAAAATATTTTAATTTTTCCTAAGTGATTAGGAAGAAATTTAGAACATTTCCATGGATTTTATTATTTTTGTGATTTTTAGGGATTTTTTAATTATTTAAATATTTAAAATAGGCTAAAAATCAAGTTTTTATTTTAAAAAACATTTTAATTTTATAAAATACCCCTGATCATAGAGAACTCAAAAGACCAAAAGAACTCAAAAAATAAGTTTTTATAAATTTTTGAGTTATACTTTGATTTTTTAAAAATCATTTATGTGCCAAAAGTGTTATTTATCTTTAAAAATCAACTTAAGTTACCAAATGAACTCAAGATACTTTAAAATTTTTATAGTGAGTTCTCTGGATCCTAAAAAACAGTGGAGCTAAAAAATCAAGAAAAACAAGTCATTTTGTTGTTTGTATTTTTCAAAATTAATTATCTTAATGATTTAGGGTTTGTAAAGATTAGGTGTGTTTTGAATGACTTGTTTTCCTAAGGGTTCTCTCGTCATAGTAAACCTTCCAAAATTTTCTTGGATTTCTCTAAGCAACATGCTAATTTCCATGATTATTTTAAGCAAATAATGCACATAAACTTGAAAAATGTGATTCTCTGTCTAGGGACCTCCTCTGACTTTAAAAAAAAATTAGAGAATGTTCCCCATCACAGAGGCTTACAACATGCCAAAATTTCAAGCTATGGTGATAAGTCTACATATATGGAGAATCAAAAGATTCAAATCAGTGTTAATTAATTAAAAAAATATGCATCACATGGACTTAAAATTATTTCCACGTTATTCTCCTCTGTTCACTGAACAAGAGGGTATTTAGATTTTATTTTTCTAATTTTTTTACACCATGATATGAATTATTTAAGTTAGGGGTGTTTAAGTAATTTGGAAAAATCCCTATTTATCTATTTAAATAAAGCGTGTTGACTAGATCCTGGGCAGCTTCGAAAGTACGCGTGGCGCGCTGCTCTGCTTGCACGCCGCCATCCTCGTAGCTGCTGACTCGGCCCGTGGTTTATGTTCTGAAGTGTTGTCTGGCTCGATCTCCTCCATCGATTCGATACACGCTTGATCAAATGGCTCCCCGTCATCATCCCCGATAGAGTAATCCCGTGACCGTCCTAAAACCCTAAGATCTCAGCCTAGACTCAACCAAATCACTTCGGGTTTGATACTATGGACTTGTCTAAGTGATACGAATACATCCATATGGTAACCATGCAATTAAATTAAGCCTTAAGCCTAATCAAATATAATGGAGAATCGAATTAGGCTCAAAATGAGGTGAAGTTTTATACCTTTGCTCTAACAAGTGAAGCTTCGATCAGATGGTCTTGGCACGATCGTTATGACCCAAAGAGGCTAGGGATTGAGTCTCTAGTCTTGTTGTGAGGCTTAGATATGATTTCAATCATGACCGGATTTGGGTGTTGGTCTAGAGCTATTGTACAGGCTTTGTGAGAGGGGAATTTGATGGGCCTTTAGCTCCTTTCACTATTGTGAAGGTTTGGGTGAGTTTAATTTGAGTTTGGTGGATTTTAGAGGTGTGGGGAGTTTTTTCTTGTCTCCGCCAAGGTTTTCAACTCAAAAATTGGGTTGCGGCAAGGGGATTCAGGGCAATGTGGTGGTTGGGTTGCACTGAGGAGGTCTCAAAGGGGCTTTGGGATCAATTTGGAGAAGTATCTTAAAGGAATTTCAGCTCTCCCTCCTTGGCTGTGGAGGGGAGCATTTTATAAAAATGGCCTTAGGCTTGCTGTCATGGCCAACTGTGGGGTGAAATGTGCTGCCTAGGTGGAGGGCAGAGAGGTTCTAAGCTTCAATTTTGATGATGTGGCCTATAGGTTTGAATTGGGTTTAATCCCATGGGGGTGGCTCTTAGTTTAGCCATTTATCAGCCACTAGGCTGGCCGGCCGACCAGGGAGAGGTGGCTGAGAGCTCAGGGAACCCAGGGGAATATGTCACCAAAATTTAATGATTTTAGGTTTTGTTTTGGCAAAAATATCTAAGGCTTAAGCAAATATGGCATTAAATACCTTGATTTAGAGGACCTTTGGTCCATGTCTTGGTTTAAGCGATTTTATGGGGTTTAGCTTTGTCACTAGGGTCCAAAAATTTGATGACTTTGGGGTAGTTAGGCCATCTTTAATGCATGGGTTCAATGTGGGTTGAAGTGATCAAAGTTCGGGTTTGGGCTAGGTTATTCATGTCAATTTACCCAATTAATTGATCAATATTTTGTAGATGATTGTTATGAAGATTTTTGGTGAAGGGTCGAAGTGATTTTGAGTTCAATTGGTAGGTCAATTTGAGGGACTTTTCAATTTTGGTCAATTTGAGCATGTTGGGATAGACATGGGTCTAGGTTAGGCTAGCCTTGTGATAAGTCCAAATTTAATGGTTCAAATTATCAAGGGAGATGTTGTGAAGATTTTTAATGGAGTAATGGAGTGGAACTTTTGGGGTTAAGGCCCTCATTTTGGTGAAATTTGAGGACATGGCCAATTTGGGGAAAATTTGGGGCTTTTGGACTTAGGATGAAATTCAATGAAATTGAGGCTTCACTAAAGCCAATTGAAGTTCAAATTTGACATTTGGGAATGCTATGTAGATTTTTTAACACAAATTGTGGCCAATTGAGTGGGCTATGTGCCAAAATTAGGGTTTTGATCTAAATCAAAATTGGGCTCACAAAATGGGTTAATTGAGCTTGGATTTGGTCTAGATTGGTCATATCAAGGGTAAATTTGAGTTTAGAATTGAAATTAGGGTAAATTGAGACCAATTGACGAGACATTTGAGGTAATTTAGGGAAAATATGGGCCTTTAAAGGGCAATTTGGGGGTTTTGATCAAAGATGGCAAAATTAGACAAATTAGGTCATGTAATAGTTGAGAAAAAGGAAATTGGGAATATTTGGGAGGTTTTGGAAATTTTTGGGATTTTTTTGAATTTTTGGAATTTTGGGCTAAGGAGGCGTATTTTGGTAATTTGGCCAAATTTGGGGGTTTTGAGTTGTTTTGGTGTTTTCAAGGTGTTTGAAATGATTTTTGAACCAATATGGGTATTTTGGGTATATTTGGGAAATTTGACCAAATTTGGGGTACCAAAGGTATCTAGGTAGTTTGGGGAAATTTATGGGCAAAAAGGATGGGTTGCGTGTCTTGGTAGAGTTAAAGTGCCAACCACCATTAATAAGTCATGGACTAATAAAAAACCCCATTTTGGATACTATATGTAGTGGTCTTAGCCAAACCCTAGCCTAGGGCTTGTGGGTTTAAGGGACCACCTAGGAACTTTCAAGTTGAGTAGAGAAGAGTTTGAAATTTCTAATGGTGAGTGTTCCTTGTCTAGTTTTCTAAGAATAGTCAATAGGAAAGTCCTATGGCTAGACCTTAGGTTACTAAAGAGGAAAAACTAAACCTCAACCAAAAGTGAGGTCAACATCCCAATTTTTTTAATGTAAGGATTTATGAAGTTGACACCACTACAACCCCAAAAACTTGATTCTTGTATAAAAAGTAAGTTGTGTAAATTATATATAATTATAGGTAATTAATAATAAAATTCTACACAAGTATATGTATCGTTATCAAGTAATAATGGACTTTCTATTTAAGCCCCAAATATTGATCCCACGGGGAAGGTGTAAATTAACAATGATAACTTTTATCAGGAAATTTGCAGAAAATCAAATGAAATTGCTGTCACTAATTTCGAATGTTAAGATATTAACCAAACTAAATTACTTAACCATTAACAAAACTGAAATGTAATCTACTAACTATGTTTACGTAATGAAAGTTTCTTATGTGAAAAAGCATCATTCCCACTACAATAAAATTCTGGTGAAATGAGATGAGATAAATGTTTATAATATATATTGTATCAAATAGGAGAAATTTCAATTCTCTACCCTGATACAATGCATAGAAACTCATTGGTTAATATTAGGTTTAGTTCTGAAATCCGTGGCTAGGCTAGGAGGATACCGGCTCCCACTCCATAGCTCCCACTTCCCTTCACCTGAAGGCTAACTCTCACTTTAGTTTTTAAACACTAAGACCAAATTGGGGATTTTAGTTCGTCACCCTAAAGATTCTCCAATTCTACACCCAACAAAGAATACTTTCCTATTTATTTGCACTTATTGGTGATAGAAGAAGAACTCTCTCACTTTTCGCCTTCTCTAACACTCTTACAGAAAGTTTCACACTAAATCTCACCACAAAAACTCTAAAATATGAAACAAAAATTACTAATTGACTCCAATATGTGGTGGAATGAAGATGGATTATGGAAATATAGCGTGGTGGAATGTTGTAGAGTGAAAAATGAATGTAGAGGAGCCCCTTTTCTGATGAATTCGGCCCCAAATAAAGCCCAAGGTCAGTTCTCCAAGAGGTGCCTTCAAAAACTCTTCAAAATCATCCAAATACATCAAAACTTTTAGAAATGGAGTCTGAATCGCCTTTGTCACCGTCAGCGCTAGTCTGGCACCATCGGTGCTGAGTAAAAATCTTCCAGCTTTCGATTGTTCTATGTCGTTGACGCTGACCTTGGCGTGGTCGGCGCTGAGCATTTCCTCAACAACATCATTTTGACTCCAAATTTCATCCTTTTTTGCTTCCTTTTTGCGTTAAGCCCTAAAAATCAACAACCTGCAAGAAAACATCAAAATACCTTCCATTAAAGTGCAATATCACCAAAAATAGGTATAAAATATGGGTCTAAAAATGCATTTTTTTCAGTGTATTAAAATCCCCCAAACTTACATGTTACTTGTCCTTAAGTAACTTCTCCACTACATAAAAATATGACTTATGGTAATAATTTTAACTTTTAGACTTTCGTATTTTAGTTCTCTAAATATAATAGTGTTACTTAAGAAAAATTCAAAACAGCTCTAGTTAATACTAAAGGTTGTAAGGATATTTAGTAATTAAGTTTAGGGTTTATGATCCCGTATTCTTTTCAAGAAAAATTGTAATTTGTTATATTAAAGTCACTTAGGAAATTCATATGAAGAAAACTTCATAAAAATTTATGAATAATTAAGTTTATCTTCAAATAAAAAGTTTAGAATAATGTGTCCAAGTCTTTTTCTTTAAGTTGATTCAAGTGAAGCCAAGTTTTAAATAGGCATTTCCTCAAGCTTCTCCCAACATCTTTTCATTTTCTTTTCTTTTTTCTTTTCTTTATGTGAGGATGACTATATCTGGATAGCTTTTAATGATTTTGAACTTCACTATCTTTTTCTTAAAGTTAAAAAAATTTACATTTCTTCACTTAACAAATTTATATTAACTTAAAGATTTTATAAAGTTTAATTCTTTTCTTTTTACATGAATCTTTTAAGATTTTTAATACTTCAAAAATACAAACTTCTTTACTTAAAATAGAAAAAACATAGTTTTATTCTCTTTTACCAAATATCATATCCCCTAGAATTAACCTTTATTATTAAAAATTTTTACTTAAGTTTACTATATATTTAGAAACACAAATTACAATATATTTAGAAACATAAATATAGTTATCTCAAGTTAACCCCTAATACTAAAGGTCATGTTAAATTTAAAATTTTGAAAATATATTTAAGTGAGGATAAATAAAATTTAGCTCTTTCTCTTTTTCTAAAAATTATTTTTCAAATTTTTTTTCTTCCCCCCCCCCCCCAAACTTAAATTTTTAAAAGATTTTTACATGAAGAACTTTAAAAATGAAGGGTGAAAGAAATCATTAAATACATAAGAAAAAAAATCATACCTGCTAGAGATTCTGATTTTTTAACATAAATTTTGAAATACTGCAGGTGCTAATATGAAAACTACAAGGCTAAAAATATTAAAAAGGCTAAAAATTGAAAACTACAAGGCTAAAAATATTAAATTGCACATAATACATATGAAATTTGTTGAGAAAGAGCTAATCACAATACATAACAAAGTGTTGAAAATAACAACAGAACTAAACTCTAAAAATGAAAACAGTTTTCCACATTACATTTTCACATTACATAACAAACAAAGTCTTCAACAATATCACAACTCAAACAATATAATCACATAGTACAAACACAAACAAATAAACAAAAAGATCACAAATCACTATCTTCTTCATCATCAACATCTAACTTTTGCTGCTGATATGGACTATAAGTAGGGTGAATAGGGAACTAACTATATGGTCACTCCTCAGGTATCTTACTAAAGCACCATCATAAGTAGCATCATACTCAAATTTCTGGTGAATCAGATCATCAGTGTAAGCATTTCTGGCCTCCATATTCTGCATCCTATGATCCATCCTCAAAATATCTCCCTGCTGAATCATCATCTAGTCCAACAACTTTCTATTGCTGACATCACTTGAAGTAGGCTCACAAAAAGTAGGGGTTCTAGAAGTGGAAGGAATTTCCCTAGCCTGTCTTCCAGATCTCCAATCAACATGGGACTGATAAGTCTTGATGCTGACAGACCCAATCAGTCTCTAAGGCTCAATCCTCTCCTCATCAGGTTTGAAATCAACTCCTGCATGCGCACAAAGTGTGTAAATGAGAGCAGGGTGCGTCAATTCACCAATGGTCTCTCCCAGAGCAATAGATCCAATGTTCATATAAATGATAGAGCCTACATTTACATTCAATACTTTTTGAATACAATAGTTAAGGATGGCTCTATACTTAGTTACTTCACTATGATGACTCGTTGGAATCATCCTTCCAGAAATAAAATAATGCCAAACCTTAGACACTAAATTTAGCATAGAAAGGGGAAAGTTAACTTTAACTCCATTTTTTATTTTCCAAGGCCCTTTCTCACTAGTTAGGAAGAAATAACTTCATCTTAGGCTTGATCTACAGCAAAAAACGAATGATACTGACAACCATAAACATCTTCTAAATAATAAAACTTATTAATTTTTCTTGGAGTAAAGCTTTTTTCTTGAACAAAAACAAAATCTTCAGAAGCCTCCGGAAAGTTGGCATAAAATTCCATAACTATCTCAGCTATCACATCAGCAGTAAAATAGCAAAAGTTTTCTCACTGCCGAGCGATAATCAATCATTCAACTTCTCCTCCCTAATTTTTAAATCATCTTACTTAGAGAAGATAAAATCCAAAGTTCCTTTACCTCTAAATCACCTGAAATCTGCCCAAAATCAAACCCTAGGTGAAAAACTGAAGGTTGAAGTTGACTTAAGGAGTAAAATGGAGGTTTACGGTGAAAATCACGAATTAAAGGGTTAGTTTGCACTTAAATCACGTTAGCGCCAATGTCAGCGCCATCGGAGCTGAAGGACCGAAATTCATTATTTTGATTTTTCAAAATTTCAATATCCTTTCAATTTTCTCCAAAGTTTTTTTTTTAGTATTTTTAAACATAAATTTTATCTAAATTCATAAATACACATTTCACAAACAGCAACAAACTAACTTTTATATATGAAAATACACTTTTTACAAACACATTTCACAAATCACAAATTCACACCTATGAAGTAAACTAATTATAAATCAGCGTAGAAATCAAGCCACAACAGTAAATGCTGACACAAAACTATACACATAATCAAAGTTTAGAATAAACCAAATAAAACCTAATCAAATAGACACAATTACACTAAACACGTAAACATTTTTCAACAAGTAGAGAATTCACAAACTTTAATCATTTAGCCTCATCTTCAGTGCTATCACAACCTCTAATATCTCTCATAGATTGGTAATGAATATATAGGTTATACTAGATTTTAAAATCTCCAAACCTATAAATTTGTTAAAATCACCTCAACAAACATGTCCACCCCTTTTCTTTAAACATCCAAACTAATCTTACTTCAAAAGTTCCAGTGTGATCAAAATTCTCTTTCATTCTCCAATCTAGGTGATCAAAAAGGTACTTGAGATCTCCCACTACATTCATAATACTCTGAAGTTCTCTTTCAATTTTTTTCAATTTCTTCTCTAAAGCAAGTGAACTTCCAACTGTTGGTGGCATTAATGGAGATGAAGCATGTGAAGAAGGATCTATAATAGCATTTAGTGCTTCATTTCCATTGCCAATATACTGATCATCAATAGGGGTCATGGGCTCCCATGGTAGTAAAACTTTTTTCCCAACTTTCATATGACACTTGGGATTGACCGCAAATCCGAAAAATTGTAGAAGGATGCCCAAATTTATAAATTGGCCCATTCATAATGATTCCCATCACATATTTAAATATAATTTAACCTATATCAATTGGTTTTTCCATTTGAATACAATAGTTTAAAATAACACTCTCCTTGGTGACTCTACTGGTATTCATAGTAGGGAGTAATTTTGCACAAATAAAGAAATGTCATTGCTTCGAAATTGGATTAAGTGATGAAGTAGTAAAACTAATATATCCTTCATCTCGTACTTCCCACATATCACCTTCATCCGTCAAAAAATTATAAATATTTTGCATCAAATCTCGTGTAGGAAAGAAATTTGCATAATGACAGATTGGAACATTTTCTATCATATACAATTCATTAATCCTCCCAGGAGTAAATGGTACAGCCTTACCTCGTACGAAGACAACTCCTTAGGTAACTCCATGTAAATTTGCATAGAATTCCTTCACTATGGATAAAACAACCGTAGTGGTAGTGTAACACAGAACTTCCCATCACCTTTACTTCCCATCACAGAACTTCCCATCACCTTTACAAAATGATCTTGTCAACTGGAGCACTTGGATTGATCAACCCATGATTAACACATCCTCTTTTTTTGATAAATCTCTTCTTTGCAATATCTTTATCGTATAATCTCTGTGCGTCGAAACTAATAAACTTTCTTCTATTTAAAATTCCATGCCTTGAAGTATTTCTGGAATTGGAAGCCATGGACTCCAAAAATATAAAGTTTCTAGGCATCCTAGGAAGTTTTTAGGACTTTAAAAACACCTCTCGGTGGTTATTATGGAACAAAATCTTGCCAAAGTCCGTCAAAAGTCACTGAAATTGTCGAACTGCTCTCGGCACCGCCGGCACTCCCGGTGGGCGCTGTCGGCGATGAGATCCGCTTTCTTGGGTGTCTTCGGTGCCAGTGGCCAAATTTTTACGATTTTCATTTTTAGTTCAATTAAATTCCAACTTTTATTCTAATACTAATATTTAACTTAATTTATAATAAATGAAATTGTGTAGGATTATTATCTACTAATATATAAGACACTTAACAAACTAAATAGTAATGCATAGACATATAAGTATAGGTTGCCTCCCAAAAAGTGGTTGGTTTAACGTCGTCAACCCGACATACTATTTGTTTAGTTTGGTTGACTTAACATTAAAACTTCTTTAAATTTATGTATGTGCCCCTCATAATAATGTTTCAAACAATGCCCATTAACTTTAAATATATTTCTAGTGTTTGGATCTTTTATCACAATAGTTCCATAATGACAGACTTTAATTACCTTAAATGGCCCTAACAATCTGGATTTCAGTTTTCCTGGAAACAATCTCAATCTTGTATTATATAATAAAACTTCTTGTTCAAGTTCAAATTTCTTCTTAATAATGTTCTGATTATGTCATATTTTCATTTTCTCTTTATAGATTTTTGTATTATCATATGCTTCATTTCTAATCTCTTCAAGTTCATTGAGTTGCAATAATCTTTCTCACCAGCATCTTTTAGATTAAAATTAAATTCCACAATGGCCCAAAATGCTTTGTGCTCTAATTCTACAAGTAAGTGGCATGTTTTTCCAAATATCAGTCTGTATGGGGACATTCCTATAGGAGTCTTATAAGCAGTTCTATATACCCATAGTGTTGTATCAAGTCTAGCAGACCAATCCAATTTATAAGGATTTACATCCTTTTCTAAAATGCATTTAATTTTGCGATTTGATATCTTTGCTAGATCAGTAGTCTTAGGATGATAAAAAGTAGAGGATAAACAGCAAAGAATCTATGCATAATATCATATTTCTTTATCAATTTCATGGTTCTCTTATTTCTGAAATGAGATCCTCCATCAGTAATAATTAATCTCGACATTCCATATCTGGTAAAAATATTTTTAATTAAAAATTTAGAAACATTCCGAGCATCACATCTAGGTACATCAATAACTTCAATCCATTTTGACATATAATCAATAGCAAATAATATATATAGGTTTTCAAATGAAGGCATAAATGGTCCCATAAAGTCTAATCCCCACACATCAAAAATTTCAACTTTCAATGTGTAATTTAGAGGCATTTCATTTCTTCTAGAAATATTTCCTACACGTTGACATCTATCGTATGTTTTAATATATTCATTAAAATTATTAAAAATAGTTGGCCAATAAAATCCAGCTTGTAAAATATTATATGCAATTTTATTTGTTCTAAAATGTCCTCTAAATTCAATATCATGGCATCTCTCAATTATCTGTTGAGTTTCTTCATAAGGCACGCATCTTCAAACAATTAGATCTTTACATTATTTATATAAATATGGGTCATCCCAAAAATAGTCTTTTGAATCATATATAAACTTCTTTAATTGTGGATTTTTTATTCGGGTGGTAGAATATCACTTACAATATAATT
>NW_018217910.1:3906-11946 GCF_001263595.1 Phalaenopsis equestris | reverse complement strand
TATTTAATAACAGAATGATCTGTATGCACTATACATTTAGATCCAATTAAACAAGGTCTAAATTTATCAAAGGCATAAACAATAGCTAATAACTCTCTTTCAGTAGTGGTATAATTAATTTGAGCATCATTTAGAGTCTTACTAGCATAATATAAACTTTAAAAACTTTGTCGTGTCTTTATCCTAATACAACCCCAACATCATAATTACTAGCATCACACATTATTTCAAATAGTTTTTCCAAGTCAGGTGGTGCTATTATAGGTGCAGTGACTAACTTCTTCATTAAAATCAAATTTTATATCTTTTGCTAAAAGTTGGCATAGAGATTAAGTTATTTTTGAAAAAATTTTTATGTAGCGCTTGTAAAAACAATCATGTCCTAGAAAACTTCTCACCCCTTTAACATTAGTAGGCGGTGGTAATTTTTCTATAACTTGGATTTTTACAGGATCTACCTCCATGTCTTTTTCAGAAATTTTATGCCCAAGTATAATATCTCCTGCAACCATAAATTGACATTTTTCCTAATTCAATACTAAATTGACTTTTCACATACTTCCAAAACTTTTTCTAAATATTAAGGGATAATTCAAACGAAGTTCCAAATACAAAAAAATCATCCATAAACACTTCCATTCCATGTTCTATAAAATTGATAAAAATTGACATCATACATCTTTGAAATGTTGCAGGTGCAGTGCATAGTCTAAAAGACATTCTACAAAAAGCAAATGTTCCATATGTGCTTGTAAACATTGTTTTCTCTTGATTCTCTAGAGAAATTGAAATTTGGTGATAACTGATATATCCATCTAAAAAGCAATAATACTTATTCCCAGCCAATCTATCCAACATTTGGTCTAGAAAGGTTAAAAAAAGTGATCTTTGCTGGTGGTCATATTTAATTTTCTATAATCAATGCAAATTTGCCAACTGGTTACTTGTCACATTGATATTAATTCATTTTTCTCATTTTCTTTAACAGTCACTCCTTTTTTCGAAACACAGTAAATTGGGCTTACCCAGAATTGCAAGAACTATCTGAAATAGGATATATAATTCCAACATCTAACCATTTTAAAATCTCTTTTTTACAACTTCTTTCATTATTGGGTTTAATCTTCTCTGAGGATCAGCTTTAGGTTCATGTTGTCCATCTAATAAAATTTTGTGCATACAAATTGAAGGACTAATTCCTTTAATATCTGCTAAAGTCCATCCAAAAACCTTTTCATATTTTTTTAACATTTATATCAACTTTTGTTCCTGAATCTCAGTTAACTCAGAAGATATAATAACCGAAAATGTAGATGACTTTCCTAAAAATACATACTTCAAGTGGATAGGTAATATCTTTAATTAAGTTCAGGTGGTTTAATACTTGAAGGAGTAAGATTTTTACTATCATTTTCCATCAAGTCTAATTTTTCAAATTTGCCCTGAATATAATCCAAATCTTCTTCTTTAATTTCATCTTCATTCTCAAAAATTTCTCCTTGCTTAAATTTATCTTTGAATTCTTTCTTAAACTGTTCATTACTTAGATAATCAACTACTTCCATCCTGAAACATTCATTTTCTTTTTCTATTACAGGATATTTCATAGCTTTGGCTATATTAAATTTCACTTCTTGATCATTAATTCTCATTATTAATTCTCATTTTTGTACATTTATTACAACCCTTCCTATTGCAAGAAATGGTCTCCCTAAAATAATAACCCTAAAATAATAAGAATTTAGAATTTATTTATCTTCCTCCAAATCCAATACTATAAAGTCTACAGGGAAAATAAATTTAACCACTTTTACTAGTACATCCTCTATAACTCATTTTGGATAAGTTATTAATCGGTCAGCTAACTGAAGAGTTACAGTAGTAGGGGAAATTTCTCCCAAATATAAACGTTTAAAAATTGATAAAGGCCTAAGAATGATACTCGCTCCTAAATCACATAAAGCTTTTCCGTAAAAATTTTCTCTAATTGCACAAGGTATAGTAAAGCTACTAGGATCTTTTAATTTTTCAAGAAGCTTTTTCTGAATAATAGCACTACACTCTTCACTGAGTGCAATGGTTTCATGATATGTACTTTTGGTCTCTTTCCATTTCTTCCTTCTCTTCATCAACTTCCATTTCTCTTTTGATCTTTGTTTCAATTTTTTTTTTACTTTTTAATTGAATAGCCATAATTTGCTCCTTATTTTGATCTTTTGGATTAACTTCCATCGTACTCGGAAGAATTTTAAAAGGTCTGTTACTGAGTGCAGTAGCAATATGTCCCAATTGAATTTCAATATTTCTAATAGCAGCCCCTTGATTCTTTATTTGATTTCCCATATTCAACATCACTTCTTCCATCATCAACTTCTTTTCCTTAACTTGTGGGTTAGGATTGGAGTTAAATCCTTAAGGATAATAAGGTTGACAATTAGGGTTTCCTTAATTGTTTAAATTTTCAGCTGGATTCATCAAATTATTATAATTATTCTAACTAAAATTAGGGTGATTTTTCCATCCAGGGTTAAAATAGTTAGAATACGAATTATTTTTTCAATTATTTATAGCATTTAAGGTTTCATAAGATGGTTGAGTATCAATAATCTGTCCTAGTGAATTTTCCTCTAATATTGGAGGTATTTGAGAATAATTCACTCCTATTTGATCAATCTTTTTAGAAATAGCAGCAATTTGAGATGCCAAATAGACATTGCATCAGATTCATGAATACTAGCTACTCTCTTAGGATTTACCCTTTCAGAGGGTCATTGAAAATTATTTATAGCCATCTCTTCAATTAAAGAGTACGCTTCATCAAAAAGTTTTGACATTAATGATCCACCCGCAGCAACATCTATAATAGATCTTAATGATCCTACTAATCCATTATAAAAGGTTTGAATTATTAAACAATCTAGTAAAGCATGGTGTGGATATTTTCTAAGAAGATTCTTTAATCTTTCCTAGGCTTCATATATTGATTCCCCTTCAAACTAACAAAAAAAATGTAATATCATTTCTAAGCTTAGGGGTTTTCGAGGGTGGAAAATATTTAGCCAAGAATTTTTGTAATAGTTCTCCTCAAGTTCTAATAGATCTAGGTGCTAATGAATTTAACCAAACCTTGGCTTTATCCCTTAGTGAAAAATGAAAAATTCTAAACCTAATAGCATCATTAGACACTCCGTCATATTTAAATGTAGCATAAATTTCAAGAAAACTAGCAAGATGTTAGGATCTTCAGTAGGTGATCCTCTAAACTTATTATTTTGTATCATTTGGATAATAGTAGGTTTAAGCTTAAATGAATTAGCAGCAACATCAGGATTTTGAATAGTTAAATGAAGTTCATCTGCTGTCAGATTTGCATAATCTTTTAAAGGTCTTTGTCGATTCTTTTTTATTGGATTTTCTATATTATTCGACCACATCCATCTCCTAAAAAATTGAAGCAGAAAAATAAAGAAAAGCAATTTACAATTTTTTTTGAAATCTTAAGGAAATTGACAATAAACTTTCCATTTGTTGAAGCCCTGGAACAAATGTCAAGCTATGTGAAGTTTATGAAAGATATATTTAATAAAAAAGAAAGTTTACAGATAATGAGATTGTTGCACTTAGTGAGGAGTGTAGCGTTATAATTCAGAAAAAGCTTTGATCCCGATTTTTTATATGTAAGGATTTATGAATGTGACACCACTACACCGCCAAAAACTTGATCATTATATGACAAGTAAGTTGTGTAAAATATATATAATTATAGGCAATGAATAATGAGATTCTACGCAATTATACATATCGTTATCAAGTAATAATGGACTTTCTATTTAAGCCCCAAATATCGATCCCATGGGGAAGGTGTAAATTAGCAATTATAACAATTGACAATTATAATTTTTACTAGGAAATTTACAGAAAATCAAACAAAATCACTGTCACTGATTTCGAATGTTGAGATATTAACCAAACTAAATTACTTAACTATTAGTAAAACTGAAATACAAATTTTTAATGTTTAAAATTAATAACTACTAAATTATGTTTATGTGATGAAATTTTCTAATATGAAAAAACATCTTTCCCACCATAATGAATTTTTAGTGAAATGAGATGAGATAATTGGTTTAAGTTTGTATTTTGTCAAATATGAGTAATTTTAATTCTCCACCCTGATTAAGTGTTATAGAAAATTATTGGCTAGTCTTAGGTTTAATCCCTAAATCTGTGGCTAGGTTAGGAGGATACAGACTCCCACTCCAGAGCTCCCACTTCCCTTCACTTGAAGGCTAACTTTTGCTTTAGTTTTTAAACAATAAGAGCAAATTGGGGATTTTAGTTTGTCACCTTAAATATTCTCCAATTCTACACCCAAGAAAGAATATTTTCCTATTTATTTGCACTTAATTTCATGAACGAAATTCTCCTTCATGAAATCAAATGTGATTCTCACTCTGTTGTAGAAAGCATACTCCATTTTCCGGATCATATGTTTTATATCAAATTTTAAAAAATCAACTGGCCAAATTGAAAAGTAAATTAAGTTTGGAGTTGAAAAATCATCACAATTTATTTTATATTTTAATTATGACACATTCATAATACCTCTTCATTTCTCCAGGTCTCATAGTAGGGGAAAAGATAGAGGAAACTATTTAAACTTCATGAAAAAGATACGATAAAACATTAATTTCATATATAAAAGAAAGTTCATACAACACTAAATAAACAAACAAACTTATCTGGAACTCTTTCTGAAAGTAAATCCTTTATAGCCTTTCCTTAGAAATGCAAGAAGAAGAAATCTCTCACTTTTCTCCTTCTCTAACACTCTTATAGAAAGTTTCACACTAAATCTCACCACAAAAACTATGAACTATGAAAGAAAAATTACTAATTGACTCCATAATGTTAATTGACTCCATAGGATTATGGAAATTTAGCATGGTGGAATGTTGTAGAGCAAAAAATGAACGTAGAGGAGCCCCTTTTCTGATGAAATTTGGCAACAAATAAAGCCTAAGGTTGTTTCTCCAAGAGGTGCCTCCAAAAACTCTTCAAAAATCATCCAAATACATCAAACCTTCTAGAAACGGAGTTTGAACTGCCTTTGGCACCATCGGCGCTAGTCTGGCGCCATCGGCAATGAGTAAAAATCCTCCAGCTTTTGGTTGTTCTACGCCGTCGGTGCTGACCTTGGTGTTGCCGGTGCTGAGTATTTCTGCAAAAATGTCATTTTGACTCCAAATTTCATCCTTTTTGCTTCCTTTTTGCTTTAAGCCCTTAGAAGCAACAACCTGCAAGAAAACAAAAAAAAATCTTCCATTAAAGTGTAATATCACCAAAAAGAGGTATAATATATGGGTCTAAAAATGCATATATTTTCAGTGTATCAATATGTCATCCATAGGATTGGGTGAAAATTAATAGAGAAATATACTTTGTTGGATGCAGAATTGAAAATTTTAAGGTGACAGATTAAAATCCCCAATTTGGTCTAGTTGATTGGAAACTGATGCGAGATTTTTAGCCCTCGGGTAAAGGAGTAGTGGGAGCTCTAGAGTGGAAGCCGGTATCCTCCCAGCTTAACTACATAATTAGGGACCGAACTCTAGATTAGTCAATGTTCTTTATAACACTCGGAAGAGGGTAAAAAATAGGATTGCTCCTATTTGGCACAAAACAGTTTTTTTTATATATTTTCGAATGATTTCAATTTCTTCACAATCCATATACTCATTGTAAAGGGGAATGATGCTTTCTTAAATTTGAACTTTCTATCAAACCAAAAACTATGTTTACTTTTCATAATTTTGCTTTTGAAAGTTAGTTCTTAGTTAGGTAACTTTGTTTTTCAACTGCATTTTATATAGCATTCACTTTAGTAATTAATATTCAAACTTCACACTTTATTTTTATTTTTATATTTTTAAATTATAAAATAATTTCAAAAACTTACTTAAAGGATTTTCCAACTCCTTGTGGGATCGATATCTAGAGCTCCAATATTAGAGTCCTTTATTACTTGAGCGATACATATACTTGCGTTGATTTTAATGGAGATTTGACAATTTAAAAAGAGTTTTAAAAAATAAACTATTTTCATAAAAGATATTTTTGTTGGGATTATATTACATATTTATTATATATCTACCGTGTGTAATTTTGTAATACTGAAAAATATTTGCAAGATTTACACACTAAGGGTCTGTTTGGGGCAGCTGCAGCTTATTGAATAATCTACTAATAAGTTGATTAAAAATAATCTGCTGATAAGTAGCTACTACAAATTTTTATTTTTTTGGAAAAGCTAGACTGCAGCCAAAAAGTTGTCACCACACCTAGACAGGTGCGGTGTGAAAACACTGTTTTCAGCGTTTTGAAAACGCATAAGCTACCAAGACGCAGTTTACCCAAACAGGCAAGGAGCGCTTTTAAAACGCCACCGCATCAAATAAGCTGCCCCAAACGGACCCTAAATCTACCCGCCATCAATGATCGATTTCCACATGTTTGCGCGTGCACAAAAAATAGGATTTAGTGCAAAAGCAATGATAGAAATGTTTTTGCAATAGATAGGTATGGTAGAATCTAATGTGATTTTGAAGTCTAGAAGAAGGCTTCAAAGCCTTTTAATGTTTGTGGCAGGAGCCCGACATTCTACTTTCGTGGAAGATCAAGCCACAATCTTTCATTTTTAAATTATCCATGTGATAAGAGTGTTGCCTAAGAAGGTATAAGAACTTGTTGGTAAGTTGAAGTCCATAATAAAGTGTAGCTTTAAGATGACGATGTAGCCTTTTGATTAAGTGAAAATGATAGTGGAGAGGGTTTTGCATCTGTTGACCACAAAAGCTATGTCCGACCATGTAATAGTTAAAAATTGTAGTGAGCCATTAAGTTGGCAGTATTGAGTAATTTGAGAGCATTCATGTTGAGAATCAACATCCAGTTTAATTTTGTTAGTAGTGGAGTGTGAAGGGTTTACAATTTTTCATACCTAGTTGCTGTAAAACAGATTTGATATAGCATGTTTAAGCAAGAAAGTACCCATGAGCATTTTGTCATATGTGAACTCCAAGAAAATTGTTGATGTGATCAAGGTCCTTTAACTTTGAAAGTAGATTCAAGATGATCAATGACATTGAAAATGGCTACCAAATTATTTTCGATAAATAGGATATACACTAGAAGATAAATGTGGACATAAATGTACTGATATGTAATAAGAGATAGATCTGCATTGCTCATATGAAACACTTTAAGCTTAAGATGATTGGAAAATGTTGAATACCGCTAATGTGAGCTTGTTTTAGCCTATTGAACAAAGGAAAATATGTTGAGATTTTTGTACCTCTTTTATACTATTTTTAATGATATTGCACTTTAAAGAAAGGTATTTTTGATGTTTTGTTGCAGGAATGATGAATTAAGGTCAATGGAGCAAAAAGATGCAAAAAGGAGCGAATTTGGAGGAAAAAGGACCAAAATGTGGAGAATTGCACTAGTGCGCCGACGGCGCCATCGACCCCGCCGACGGCAAGCTTTTCCCGAGGCTATAAGACAAAATCTCTAGAAGGCCGCCGACGGCGCACGGAGACATCGAGGTCGCCGACGGCTAGATCGACGGTTATGTGTACTTGTATAATGGATAAGGCTGGATTTTAGAGGGGTGAATAAGCAACTCTTGGGAAAACTCATCCACATCTTTAAAGAGAAGATTTTGGCCGAAAATAGAGGAGTCTTTGAGGTTAGATAGGTTCCATCAGTGTGTAGAGAGGTTGCTAGAGCGTGTAACTGTGAGGAATTCTTCGAGAAATTGTAAGAGTGGAGGGAAAGTGAGAGATTTCTTCCTCCTTGCTACTTTAAAGAGGAATTCCGTGTCCCGTAAAGAAAGGAAGAGATTCATTTCGAGAAGTGTTCGTGGGGAGAAATTAGAGATAAGTTATTTGCTTGTTGTAGTTTGTATAACTTTGATTTTATATATGAATTCCGAGTTTTGTTGTGCTTTCCCCATGAGTTCTGAATAGTTTTCTCTTT
>NW_018217910.1:2037-3100 GCF_001263595.1 Phalaenopsis equestris | reverse complement strand
TATATATATATATATATAAAGTCGCAGTCAAGATTTTGACACCATTGCTGGAATTTAAATCTTCTAGTAGTGTCATCAAATTCTTGTAATTGTCGATTTACAAAAAGAAAAAGGTCGGCCAAGTTTTTGGCACCATTGCCGGGGATTTAAATCTTCTAGTAGCGTCATCAAGTTCTTGTAATTGTCGATTTACTAAAAGAAAATGTTGGTAAAGTTTTTGGCGCCATTGTCAGGGAGAATTTTAAGAGTAACGGACATATTATAATTATTAAAAAATATTTACTTAAATTGCAACTTATCTATATATTTATTTATTTATATATTTTTTTATTTATATTACTAAGTACTAATTTTAAATTGTATGCAAAAAATTGGACCTGAAAATTTTATACCATATGATTCAGAGTTAGAACAAATTGTTAGAAAAATTAAAAAGATTTTTTTAAGAAAAATTAGAAAATTCAAAAGAAAACCTAGAAATTGTGATACAATGGAAAACATTATGAACAATCAAGGAATAGAGAATGAACACCAACCTAGACCCTTAAGAGATTATGCAAATCCTACAGCAGATGAAATTCACTTATCTATCCAAAATCCTGATGTAGCTGCTAATTCATTTGAGCTTAAACCTGCTATTATCTAAATGGTACAAAACAATCAATTTTGAGGTACACCAAATGAAGATCCTAACTTAGACCTAGCCAATTTTTTAGAGCTATGTGCTACTTTTAAATATGATAGAGTCTCAAACGACGCTATTAGACTTAGACTTTTTCGTTTTTCACTGAGGGATAAGGCTAAGATGTGGTTAAACTCGTTAGCACCTGAATATATTAGAACTTGAGAAGAACTGTCACAAAAATTTCTATTCAAATATTTCCCTCCATCCAAGACTGCTAAACTAAGAAATGACATAAAATCGTTCTATCAGATTGATGGAGAGTCAATATATGAAGCTTGGGAGAGATTTAAAGATCTTGTTAGGAAATGCCCTCATCATACGTTACCAGACTGGTTAATAATTAAAACCTTTTATAATGGTTTAGTGGGATCTCTTAGA
>NW_018217910.1:0-881 GCF_001263595.1 Phalaenopsis equestris | reverse complement strand
TATCGTGTGCTATCGGTGAAAAATTCTATGGAAGAGCTTTATGTGATTTGGGAGCCAGCATTAACCTTATGCCTCTATCAATTTTCAAAAGACTGAGATTAGGAGAAGTCTCACCTACTTATGTAACTCTTCAATTAGCAGATCGATCAGTTACATATCCTAAGGGAGTTATAGAAGATGTGTTAGTAAAAGTTGACAAATTTATTTTTCTTATGGATTTCATTGTTTTAGATATGGAGGAAGATAAAGAAATACCTATCATTTTAGGGACACCATTTTTAGCTACTGGAAAGCTATGATAGATGTTCAAAAAGAAAAGTTAACTATGAGAGTAAATGATCAAGAAGTAACTTTTAACATTGCAAAATCTATGAAATATCCTGCTGTTGAGAGAGATAATGAATGTTTTCGCTTGGAAATTATTGAACATCTACTGAATGAACATTTTAAAGAACATTTTGAAAATAAAAAGTTATTTGAAAAAGAAGAGCATTTTGAATGTTTTTGGGAGACTCATTTACCTTATCTGTTATTGTATCTTCAGAATTAAATGATTTACAAGAATAAAAATTGTTAGATACATTGAAAAGATATAAGAAAGCTTTTGGTTGGACCTTAGCGGATATTAAAGGAATCAGTCCTTTGATCTGTAGCATAGAATTATATTAGATGAACAATATAAACCAAGAGTTGATCCACAAAGGAGATTAAACCCTATATGAAATAAGTAGTAAAAAAGGAAATTTTGAAATGGTTAGACACTGAAATTATATATCATATTTCAGATAGTGCATGGGTAAGTCCAATTCATTGTATATCAAAGAAAGGAGGAGTGACTGTAGAAAAAACATAAAATAATGAATTAATACCTATCAGACAAG
>NW_018217909.1:34528-34770 GCF_001263595.1 Phalaenopsis equestris | reverse complement strand
TTATTTTTTTAAATTGCTCGTATTACAGAGACGAAGACATCCACACGATTAAGATGCTATTAAATTAAGCCATTGTAAACATAGAGCTCGCGAAGGCTCGGGAGAGTAAGGGAGGTTATACCTTTGCTCCGAGAGGTGTAGCCTCAATCAGAGATTCTTCACACCTTCGTTATACTCCAAAGAGCTTAGGGATGGAGTCCCTGGCTCTGGTGTAAAGCCTATGTGTGATTTCGACCACAGCC
>NW_018217909.1:31641-33047 GCF_001263595.1 Phalaenopsis equestris | reverse complement strand
AAAATTTAGGAATTTTGGCCAAATTTGGGTCCCAAGGGCAATTAAGTAATTTGGAGGTGCCTAGGGGCAAAAGACCAAGTTAGGCATTTCAAATAGAATTGGATAGATATCCATTCTAAATGAATCATGGATCAATGAAATCCCCATTTTGGGCTCTCATGTATTGATCTTAATTAGTGTATTGTGAAGATATAGTAAGAGTATAATGTACCTTAGCTTCAAATCAACACCAGGGTAAATCCTAAGGCCAAGTAACCCTATAAAAAAAACTCTTCTTGAGCTTTCCCATAATGATCTTACCTTCTAAACATTAGAGTTTAGGACCAATATGTGGAATCTCAAGTTGAGCAAAGAGAAGAATTTTGAATTTCTAATGGTGGGTACCTTTTCTAATTTTCTAAGACTAGTCAATAGGAAAGTCCTATGGCTAGACCTAGGCTACTAAAGAAGTTTCTAGACCTCAACCAAAAGTGAGGTCAACAATAATGTGGCATATCCTCCCCTCTGAATAAGGCCTGTACATCTTCCACAACATCAAACTTAATCACCTCCCAAGATTTTATGTAGAAACTAGAAGTAAATCCATCTGCACCATCCACCTTGTCACCCTCTATAGAACATAGAGCTTTCCAAATTTCATTCTTAGTAGGAATAAATGTTAAATCTAGGCTCTGGATATCAAAAAATGTATCATTGAGTAAGCCAGAGTCAAAGTTCACGAGAGTAGCCTCATGGGGTTCAGATAAAAGGTCTTGAAAGTGATCAATAACATCTCTGTGACTTAGATCAGATCCCTGAACCTAATTGCCATTTTGGTTTTTAATCTTCAAGATGGTGTTGGAATGTCTTCTTTATTTAATACAAGAATGGTAAACTTTGTATTCCTATCCCCATCAACAAATTTTTTTTATGGCAGCCTTCTGTTTATAGAACTCTTCCTCCAATTGAATAGCTTGAAGTAGGTTTGCATTTGCTAAAATCAAGTTATGTTCATCAGATAGCCCCGTCTGAATGTTTAATTCAACTTGTTTCACTACAGCTTCAGCCTCTTCAACTTTTGCTGTAAGGTTGCCAAAGCAGTTCCAATTCCAGGCTTTTAGCAAATTAGCAACTTTTCTTTGAGTTTGCCATAGTTTAAACCAGGGAGGGAAGGATGAAACAGGTACCCAAATAGACTTAATAAAGGAGAGGAATTCAGGATGTTCCACCCAGACATTAAGGAATCTGAATCTTCGTAATGGAGCAACAGTATTAGGGGATATAGAGATTAGTAAAGGCCTATGATCTGAGCATGTGTAAGGAAGATGGGAAATTGTAGTCATAATGTTGGTATCCAACCACGCTTGATTGACCAGGAATCTATCAATTCTTTCAAAAAGTTTTCCCCTTCTCCAAGTGTCAAGAGG
>NW_018217909.1:6031-30624 GCF_001263595.1 Phalaenopsis equestris | reverse complement strand
CTGGTTCTCCCTCAAGAGGGTCTGGGAGATGATCCAACCTTAATAATATTGCTAATGGAAGCTGCCTCTCTTTTTAGTCTTTGAGATTCTGTGGATCGTTTTTTCTTTCTCTTAGAGGTCTGCATTACCCAATCCTCCCCCATAAGGTGGTTCAAATCAGTAACCTTTTCTCCTTCAATCACATGATGCAATTGTTGTTCCTGAAATGGATCCTACAGCCTCTCCTCAGAGGAACCAACTATGGGGGAGAGAATAGTGATGATATTGGGTTCCTCCCTTGGCACTTCCTTAGGAGGAGAAGGAGGAGTAATAGAAGTAAAGGGGGTTGGGGAGTTTTGATCCTCATCCTGTATGCCATCCTCAATAACCCCAGGGAGTTGATTGAGGGCAGTTTCCTTCAAAGAGGATTGTTTCATTTTCATTGGAGGGTATAGCCTATAGCACCTATCCCTAGTGTGCCCAAAAATCTTGCAATGTTGACAATAGCAAGGTCTTTGCTCAAGGATTACCTCCTGCCAAAAACCATCCTGTTCAGAGCCTACCCACACTCTTTTAACTTCAGACAAGGCGATATCTCTTTCATTGAGAATTCTAGCAAGAGCAAGCCTTGACTTGTTAAAAGTGTGAGAATCAACTTTAAGGGGTCTCCCTAAAGCAGATCCAATGTTAAAAAGGGCATTCAACTTGAAGTAGGGAATAGGGAGACCAGGAAGCTTGATCCAAAGTGGAACCACAGGAGGTTCTTTACTGGGATCAAAGCCAGGGGTCCATTTAAAAAGTTTCATGGTAGCCCCCCCAATAACTATTGATTGTTTGGCAAAAAGTTTATCATAATCCTCCTCTATTGTCAATTGGATAATCAAATGTCTGCCATCTAGTAACCCTAGTTTCCAAGCACCAGTAAAGTTTAATGGCTCAAAGAAAATCCTAACCAGTTCCATCTTAGGGTGACCCAGCTAAAATTTTCCTACCAAAGTCAGCTTAACCTTCTCATTTAATGAGTTAACTTCCTTGGGAGAGAAATAAGCTATAGGTTCCCCGTCGTTACACCCAATGGGGTGAATATAGGGAGAGGACCTTATGCCAATTAAAGTGTCATGAAATTCTTGTGGAAACACTAATTTATCCATATTTTGTAACTATTCCTTAGGTTTTCCAACCACCCCAACATAGGTGGCATTAGCCCATTGGAGATTAGTGTCCAGAGCAATGCTAGTAGCCATTCAGAGTAGCAGCAACACCAGAGGAAAACCAACAAGTAACAAACCAATAGAACAGTAAACCAAGGGACATCTAAATACTTTCCCACCAAATCCAACAACAAGAGAGACTTCAGCAGAGAAAACCCACCCCAGCCTCCAACAAGGTCACCACCATCGACCAAGTGGTGACCACAGCTCAGGTAAGGAAGGCAGACAAAAGGGCCAACCAGAAGAACAACAACAAAACAACTACAATAACATAAGAAAACCAACAGTAGGAAGAACCTCTAGCCCACCAAACAAACAACAAGGAAGAAGAAGAAATCACTCTCCCCCACCAGCCTACTATATAAACATATGATCGATGTCATAGAGTAGGTAATATTTCAAAGAGAATTGAATTGCCTCCAAATTTTGATTTGGAATTTGAAATTTTTGATGAATGGGGATTGGATTTCATGGGAACATTTATACCTTCAAATGAAAATATTTATATATTGATTACAATGGATTATGTTTCAACATGAACAGAAGCAATCACTTTACGGCCTTTACAGGAGTGTTTCAAAATTTTTAATTAAAAATAATTTTACATGATATGGATTTAAATATATTTACAAGATATGGGATGCCAAGTGTAATCATTACCGATAGAGGATCTCATTAAAAATATAATATAATGCATAAAATTGCAACTGCTTATCATTCCCAGAATAGTGGTTTAGTAGAAGTATCTAATCTCAAAATTAAAAGAATTTTGGGAAAAAGTGTGAATCCTCATAAAATGGATTGGTCTGGTAGATTAGATATTGCATTATAGGCATACATGATAACACATAAGACACTTATAGGAATGTCCCCGTATAGAATAATTTTTAGTAAAAAGTGTCACCTACCTGTAAAAGTGCAACATAAAGCTTACTGGGCTATTAAGGAATTCAATTTCAATTTGAAAGATGCTGGTGAGAAAAGATAACTCCAATTGATCAAGCTTGAAGAAATCATGAATGAATCTTATGATAATACTCAGATTTATAAGGAAATAATGAAAGAATGGCATGATCGGAAGATAATATCGGAAGATAATAAAAAAAGAATTTGAGCCTAGATAAGAAGTTTTATTATACAATACAAGATTGAAATTATTTCCTGGAAAACTAAAGTCTAGAAGGAAATGACCATTCAGATTGGCGCCTACTGCGGTACATTTCAAAGAACTAGCACATGATGCACTAATTCTAAAGTCAATTTTAAAGGGAGACGAACAAAACTGATTCTAAACTGATTTTAAAGTCAATTTTAAAGGGAGAAACAAGGGAAGAGTTACTAGTTTTCAAATTCAAATGGCTTCCCACTCTAAAAATTCCACTAGATTGAGAATTTTCAACTAGAAAAAGTTCATCAGTTTCGATGTGCAGAAGTTATGTGATCGTGTTCTTATGAAGACAATGATAATCAAAGAAATGTTTTTGTGAATCGAGGATTCAATGCTCTAAATACTCGTGTAGAAGTGATTGTTATACAAAGACATTGGGAAGTGCTTTACTAAACTATTGCCACCATAGTTGTACCTGTGGTGAAAGAGTTTTTTGAAAATCTTCATTGAATCAACCAAGGAATTGTCTATGTGTGAGGTAGGTTTGTGCAATTCACTCCTTCAAAAATAAACGAGATGTTTATGATTGAAAATGTGCCTATTTGCCACTATGTGAATTTTACCCATACGAGAGATAATATGAATGAGCTCTATTGATACTTTACAAATGAAGATGCAAATTTGGATGACTGAGATGATGAAAAGATATGTATTTCTTCATCATTGTTAAATCCTTCTTCTAAGGCATGGCATGTCTTTTTTTGCATCAAAATTACTTCCCACTATAAAAATTAGTAAGATAACTAAGTAGAGTGCTATTTTGAACCACTGTATTCAAACTGGAAAACCTATTGATGTTGGAGCAATAATTGTGAAATCGGTTTCAGAATTGATTATCAATTGATCTGCAATTGGATTGCGGCATCCATCCACTATTTTCCTACTATGCAGACAATCGTAAGTACCATATGAGAGTTGGGAGAAAGTGCTTCTTCTTTGGAAGCCGATGGATCCAGAAATCTATTACAACTCTATTGAAATGGGAGATGAGAATGATCTGAATGTACTCATAGATCAAGCATCCTAGGATTCATAACCTATTTGGCCTTACTTAAGTTCAAATGTTCTTTTGAAAAAATTTAAGAAGATAGAAAAAGAGGCATAGAACCTTATGAATGCAATTGGTAATGTTTCTGAAATATTGGATCACCTCGATTGGAGACTGAAGGAACATTTTAAACATATTGGTCGTATTGAAGATGGTTTGGTACGTATGCTCAAGAAATATGCTTGGATTGGGGAAGATTCAACTTATGAATTTTCTTATCGACCCTTCTACAACTTGTACGCACAATACCAATCAATGCGAGATATCCAGTAGGATGAGAGCGAAGAAGATGTTTAAACTTAATTTATGAACGGAACATTTTGTTTAGTACTGCTTATTTGTGTTAACGTGTTATGTTGTATTGAATTTAATTTTATTGTTAAACCCTATTTATGTTTGTGTTTAGTATTTTGATGTTTATATTTCAGTGTTAGGATGCTTCAGTTTTCTTTGGACACGAAAGTAGATGTTTTTTGGCTTGAAAAATGCTAGTTTGTAATAGCGCGGATTTTATATATATAAGTGAGTTTGGTGTTGTTTGTAAAAGTTTGGTGTTAAAGTAATTTTTAAATTATAATTATAAATGTTCATTTGAGTTAATTATAGGAGGACATAAAGCGGTACGTAGCATATTTCCACAGAAACGAAAATGAAATCTGGAAAAATTAAGGCGTTGGCGCTAGATGCGCCAAATTGACAAATGAAGCTTTACAAGAGGTTGCACATAATGCACCAGATTTGGCACTAGATGCGCCAATGTTCCAAAAATGGTAGATTGGCTAAAAAAATATAAAATCACACAGTAAACTCCATTTTTATTGCTTGGATCATCTTTTAACATTAAACTATGACTTTAGGCTTCACATTGTGCGTGTTAGAGAGATTTCAGAGGCCAAAGAACTTAGATTTCATCTTCTATTGATAAGAGCTTAACTTTAACCTAAAAGTTTTTTATTTTCACCATGGAGTTTTTCTACATTATGGAAGATCCATAATTTCAGGTTTTTGATGGAAAAGCTTGAAGAAAAATCATAGTGAAATTTTTCAAACCAAATAATGTTACTTGGGTAGTTAGATTTTTTATTTTGTAATTTATTTGGATTTTTTTTGTATTTTAATAGAAATTTTAGTGGCTCCACGAGTAAAGAGAGGAAAGCTAACAGAAGATTTTGACACAAGAAGATTTGAAAATTTCAAAGCCCAACAATGTTATAACACTGAAATGGAATTAAAAAAGTTGATCCAAGAAAGGGCATTTGCTAAGCTGGGTGGCAAGTTAGAGAGGTTGATCATCGCCAGAAATTGGAAAAGGTTTTTCTACTTCAATGCAATAGTGATTGTACCAATGACTCAAGAGTTTTATTCCAGCTTGAGGTTTACCACTGACGATCACATTGTTGTGAGAGGTAAGCAAGTTGAATTTTCTAAGGAAAGGATCAATGCTTTTTATGGCTTGAGAAATGTATTCCATTGCAAATACGTTGAATTTGTGATGACTGATGCATCACTGGATGAAGTGATTGCTTTTTTTACTCATGTAAAAAGAGATTGGAAGATTAAAAATAATAAGTTAACTTCTTCGCTTTCATGATGACTATTTAGTCAAAAGTTTGGCACCACTTCATCTCTACTAACTTATTGCCAACGAATCATTTAAGTGAAGTAACAAAGGATGGTGCTGTGCTAAACTTCTGCATTTAGAAAATGAAGGCAGTAGACGTTGTTGCTCTCATAATTTATCAGGCTTGGACTATATCTAATAGTGCTACATGTAGGGGATTGTGTTATTCTGCCCTGATTTTCACTTTATGTGAGCAGTCAGGAGTTGAGTTCCATAGAAAAGAGGAAAGGTTGCAGCCAAAAAATCTTATTGGGAAGCTTACGGTTCAAAGAGTATAATCATTTGTTGAGTCTAGGAGTGGAGGTTTTGATAGACCCTCTACATCAGCTGTAGGGACCTATACATCTCACTCTGCTTCACTTGAAAATATTATGGAGTAGCTTATGTTTCAACAAAAGGATATAGCTAATATGCAAAATTAGATTAGAGAAATTGGAACAAGAAATTGTTATAATGATGTGTATAAAAAAAAGAGAGTTCAGCATGATATAGCTTTTGAGGAAGCTATGGTTAGATATCTTAGGGGTGAATACACTGTGGAATTTCCAACTTTCCCCAGCTTCACTCCTTATGCTCCTATTCATGATGAAGAAGAAGAAGAAGATGATGATGAGGAAGAGGAGGAAGGAGATGAGGACTGATATTCTTAAGAGTTTAGTTTGTTTTGTTTGTTTGTCTGTTATTTTTTATTATGTTGTTATTTGATGTCATTTGAAATAGTTAACACAAAAACTTTTATTTTGTGTTGTGGACCTAAATTGTAATAGTAATAGTATATTTTTACTTTTTCAGCATTTTTACTATTTTCATTTTTTGTTTCTATTTTTTTAATTTTTAGCAAATCCTGTAGAATATATTATGTTTCATTTAATGCTTTAAATTCAGCATTTTTAAAGTTAGTACCTGTAGTATAATAGAGCCCAGTTTCATACTGAGAAATCCTCTACAGGTTAATTTTTATTTTCATGTATTTAATGTTTTCTTTCAACAACAATTTTTGTACTAAACATTTTTAAATCACTTAAAAACTTAAGTTTGGGGGAAAGAGAATTTTCTTTTAAAAGACCTAAACTAAATTTTATTTGTCCTCGATTAGCTATAGTCTTAAAATTATTTAACATGACCTGGGATATTAATATTTAACTTTAAATGACTATACTTATGTTTATGAATATTATGGTAAATTTAGGTAAAAGTTTTTAATAATGAAGGCCACTCTTTAAGTTAAAGATATTTGGTATGATTATATAAGACTATGTTTTTTTCTATTTAAGGTAAAAGAAATTGCATTTTTGAAGTATTAAAAATTTTAGTGTTGCATGTAAGAAGAAAAGAATGAAAATTAATAAAAAAAATCATAAATTAATAAGAATTTATAAAGTGAAGAAAGGTAAGGAGTTTTAACTTTAAGAAGGGGATAGTGAAGCTCAAAATTATTCAAGGATATCCAGATATTGTAATCCTCACTTGAAAAATTAAAAAAAAAGGATTAAATAAATTATAAAAGAAAAAAAAAAGTGAAAATAAAAAAAAGAAAAGAAGAATGAGGAGGAAAAGGTAGAGGAGATGCCTAATAAAAAATTGGCTTCACTTGAATCAACTTAAGGAAAATGCTTTATTACTTTTTCTAAACTTGTATTGGAGTATTAGTAGTATTATTATAAAGTTTTCATGAAGTTCTTTTTCATATTTTTTTCATATGAATATTCTAAGTATACTTAATATGACAAATTGTAATTTTTCTTGAAATAAATAGAAATTCTGAAATCTTAAAATTAATGACTAAGTACTCTTAGACTTAAAGTTTGAATATAAGTTATTAAGGATTTTTCTAAACTTTTACAATTTTATTTATTAAACTAAAGTATAGGAGTTATATGTTAATCTTTATCCTAAGTCATATGCTTTTATGTAGTAAAAGTGTCACTTGAGAACAAGTAACATTTTAGTTTAGGGGATTTGGATACACCAAAAAAATATGTTGTTTTAAGTATATATTTTATGTTTATTTTTGGTGATATTACACTTTAAAGAATGCTAATTTCATGTTTTTGTTGCAGGTATAAAACTTTTAGGTATTTGGAGCAAAAGCAGCAAAAAAGAGGATGAAATTTGGAGCCAAAATAACGAATTATAGGAATTCTGGCGTCAGATGCTCTAGATTGGCACTAGAAGTGCCACTTTATAGAAAGCTGGCACCAAATGTACTAAATTTCTGCCATAAGTGCCATTTTATAGAGTGATGATGCTAGATGCGCCAGATTTGGCACCAGAAGTGCCGAAACCCAAAACAGTTTGGACTACAACAAGCTAGCGCCATATGCTCTAGAACTGGGGCCAGATGCGCCAAAGATGAATTTTTACAAATTAAGATCGTTTAGAACAAATTTTGCATGAATTCACAAAGGGGCGCTAATTTTAAAAACCCCATGGAGTGATTCAATGCATCTATACAATTTGGAAGGTTCTTTTATGAAGGGGTATGTCTCTTGGATCAATGGACATGTCTTTTGAATTCAAAAGGGTTGACTTTTGGATAGATTTTTGGAGGAAATTTTAAATTTTTTTTGGAAGTAGGAGGCCTTTAATAAAAGAGAGGGAAGTTTGGGGCTAAGATAGTTTTTCGGTGTCGCGTGTAAAGGGGGCGAAAAGAGAGAGAGAGAGAGAGAGTGAAGGGCTTCAAGATTTTCTTCAAGGATTGTAAGAGGAGAGGCAAGGTGAGAGACTTCTTCTTCATTACACTTCTAAGAGAGAATTGAGAGTGCTTGTAAGGAGAGACAGACTTAAAGAAAACTTCTAGGGATTTGCTTAGGAACGATTGTGAGATAAGTTGTCTTTTATTTATTTAGTTTTGTAAACTTATTTTTATATATGAAATCAATGTTTTGTCGTATCCTTCTCATGAATTATGAGTTGTCTTCTTTATCCTTCACCCTACTTTTAAATATGGTTTCGTTAAGAAGTGATTTTTTTTGAAAAAGATCGAAGTCAATATTTTAACAATTCAGTTTTTTTTTAAAAAGATCGAAGTCAATAATTTTTATGATTTGAACTTCGATCCTCACTTAATTTTTGATCTAGCCAATTGAATTGTTAAAATATGTTGAGAAACATATGTTCTGAAAGGGGTAAAATTTCTACAACTGGATGAGAATCATATTTTAATTCATGAGAGAGGATGTCATCCATGGAATTGAGTGCAAATAATTAGGGAAATATACTTTATTGGATGCAGAATTAGAGATTTTAAAGTGAATGATTAAAATCCCCAATTTATTTCATTTGATTGGAAATTGATGTGAGATTGTTAGCCCTCGGGTCAGGTAGTAGTGGGATCCGACATCCTCGCAGCCTAACCAAGTAATTAGGGACCAAACTTCCGATTAGTCAATGTTCTTCATGCACTTGGATGAGGGTGAAGAATAAGATTGCTCTTATTTGGCACACAAAAAATTATATATATTTTTTTTAAAATGATTTTAATTACTTCACAATCCACATACTCATTATAAAGGGGAAGGATACTTTCCTAAATTTGAACCTTTGTCACAAAAACTTTGTTTAGATTTTGTAATTTCACTTTTGAAAGTTTAGCAATTAGTTTAAATACCTTTATCTTTTTACTGCAATTTATTTAACATTCACTCTATTACTTTATATTCAAATTTAGCACTTCACTTTTGTAGTTTAAAATTGTAGTTCACATTAAAATCTTTAAAATTTACTATTAGTCATTTCCAACTTTCTTGTAGGATCGATATCTTGGACTCCATTAGAGCCCTTTATTCCTTTAGCGATACTTATACTTGTGTTATTTTTAGGGGATTTTGTAGTTTAAAGAGTTTTAAAAGATAAAAATATTTATATTAAAATTATTTCTGTTGAGATTAATTTGTATATATATTATTGTATCTGTCGTGTGTATTTTGTAATATGGAAAGATATACCTAAAATTAACACACTAAATCCACTCGCGTCAAGAGTTAAGGGACACCAATGGTGATCAACTTGGAATTGTCAGATTCAGAAATGAGACCAAAAGAGTCGGCTACGACCTTGAAAGAAGAAGAGAGCACATAAATTAATTTAAGGAGTGGGAAGGTATTACCCCAAAGAGCAACTCCACTGAATAAAGGAAAATAATTAGTCACTCAAGAAGAACTATTTCCTCCTGTGTCAGTGAAAGAGACACTTAATCAAATGAAAATTGAAGATCTTTGTAAAGTGAATTATAACGTACTAGCTCATCTTAGGAGGACAAGGGAATCTCTGGTCATGGCCTTGCTCGTTCCAGAAATTTACTTAGCTCAGTTGGCCAGCACATCCTCAGATGAAGTTTGTTTATTAAAGGAACAAAATGGAATAACATTCACTATTGAAGACTTGCTGCTCAGTACTACCAATCACAATGACTGCTCTACAACTCCTTCAACATCAGCAGATTTGTGTTCTCCCGAGTTTTGGTAGATCCATGAGCATCACTCAACTTGTTTAGTCTACAGACACTAGCATACTTGGATATTAAAGCTCAAGAGGATACCGGTGATAAGATGATGTTAAGGAGATTCAATAAAAAAGGAGAGAGAGCTCTCGGATCAATTTCACTACTAATGAAGGTTGGAGAGCTAGTAACAACTGCTAAATACCATATCATTGATGTAGAAAATTTATTCAATGCTTTGCTTAGTGGACCATGTAATCGTGAACATAACATGGTTCCATCATCGCTACACTAGTGCATGAAGTATTATAAAGTGTGAAAAGAATATTGCATTAAAGAAGGCATCCTCGAAGATGTCGCCTACTATGCTCAAATTCATGAAGAAGGCATCCTCAAAGATGCCACCTACTATCCTCCTCTAAAAAAGAATTTCTTTTCCCGAGAAGTTGTGTCAAATGAGATGAAAGATTCAAAGGGATAACAAGAACAAGATTATTCAACTCTGCTTCAATGATCTACCATCACCCCTTTGCAATGAGTTGGTTGAGGTTCATTTAGCCCATGCAAATAAGTCTAAGGCTGTGGGATGCAGGCAAGGGAGAGCCGACATGATTGTTGAACGGACAAGGCAGACCATCAACATCAACATGGAAGAGAGTTCTGGTGAAGACAAGTTCAATGAAAAGACAATGATGATAAAACAAAAGAAACCACAGTTTGAGATTTCCTTGAAAAATGTGGAGAAAAGTGAGTATGAGTCAATGTATGATCAAATCAACCACTACATGCACACCAAGACCCTTACTCTGATTCACATATGTAAAGGTCAAGAGTTTAGAGGTCATGGAAGTCAGGGGTGTTGGTTTCAAACATATCAAGTTCTACCATGCTTCTCCTACTACTAGTTCTCAAATTCATTTATATTTTGAAGATGATTATTCTAATTAATTAATGGAATTATAATTTTGTTACTTTCTCCTCATGTAAAAAAGATTAATTCAACGAGGATATGTGTCAAAGAAAATGCCAAAGGATAAACTACAACTCTTTAAAAAATTATAGAATTTTAAAGGTCAGACTCTTAACTATAAACATGGTCTCGGATTTGGTACAATATGACCTATTGATGATTCAAAATTTTGCATGGTTTTTACAAAAGAATTAGAAGAGGATTGCCTCGATATGGAGAATGATTTTGAAGACTCTCTGATAGAAGATTTTCTGCCATAATTTGAGTAAGAAATTAAGTCAATAGTCGATGAATTGAAGGAGGTTATCCTAGGACTGAGGAGCATTCCCGTCTACTCAGTGAGGATGAATTTATGGATTTGATAAAGTTATAATAATTATTTAAGGATTACTTCACTTGTAGCTACAATGAAATGCCAGTTTTGTCCTCAAAAGTTGTAGTTCACATGCTTGGAGTGGGCAAGAGTATGAATGCAGTAAAACAAGCTCCCAGAATAATGTACCTCAAAATAGAACAACAAACCATTACCGAGGAGAAGAAATTAATAGACACTAACTTTTAGTAGGAAGAACAACACCTAAATGGTTAGCCAACACTGTTTCAATTAATAAAATGAATTGACAGATTTAGGTAAGTGTCGACTTCAAGGATTTAAATAAATCACAAAAAAAGGATGAGTTTTCATACTGATACCGGAATTGATGGTGGATAACATGTCGACACATGAGATTTTCTCTTTTATGAATGAATCATCAGGATACATACAAATAAAGGTGGCTCCAGAAGACACAGCACATAAAGCCTTCAGAGTGTCGATCGGGATCTTGTGCTACACAATGATGTCATTTGGATTAAATAAATTTGGAGCAACCTTCCAATGAGCTATGACAAAGATTTTTGATGACCTCAACCAAAATCAAGTGGAATGCAAAGTGGACGATTTGTCCTTAATAAACAAACAACGAGTAGACCACCTGCATGATTTGAGGATGGTGTTTGAATGATTACAACAATATAACCTTAAAATGAATCCCTTTAAGTATGCCTTTGGTGTTACCTCCAAGAATTTTCTAGGATTTGTTGTCCCTCATTGGGGAATCAAGATCGACCCGGATAAGATTAAAATTATCTACAAAATGTCACCTTACAAAACCTTAAAATAGTTACGAAATAGTTACAATCCTTTTAAGGCAAATTAGCATACTTAAGGTGCTATATATCTAATTTGTCATGTAGGGGTCAACCTATTTTGACATTAATTAAAAGGGATGCCAAATTCATTTAGGAAGAGAAATGCCAACAAGTCTTTGAGGATATTAAGCAGTATCTAACGACACCTCCTGTTTTGGCAGCCCCTACCCCAGGAAAACTTTTGATACATTATACTGCGGCCATAGATGACTCTCTTGGAGCCCTATTAGCTCAGGTCAATGACGAAGGTAAGGAAAACAAGATCTATTATTTGAGTCGATGTTTTATATTGACAGAGGTAGAGAGGTAAAGTATCCTCCAATTAAGAAACATTGTCTGGCTTTAATTTTTGCCGCCCAGAAGCTCAGGTATTACATGCTTTCTCATAAGATCACCCTTATTTTCAAATTTAATCCATTAAAATATTTGATGACCTAAACAACACTCTCTAGATTTTTAGAAAGGTGGTCGATGATTTTATTGCAATTCGATATAAGTTTCGTACACTTTTGCGCTATCGAAGGACAGATTTCAGACTAGATTAGTAGATACTACAAGTATATTCTTCCAGTGATAGACGTAGGTAAATGTACATTGATGGAGCTTCATCAGCTAGAAAGGGTAAAGGATTACATACGGTCATACCAGACAAAGTAAGGATAGGTCTGATTTTTCTTACACCATATTAGGGAATGTTAAGGGTTTCCTACTACTTGATAGGGCCATGCACAAATAATGAAACGGAATATGAAGCTTTGATCACTGGATTAGATTTGGCAATATCAATGGACATAACAGACATTGCCATCTACGGTGATTCACAACTCCTTAGTCAGTAAGTTGTCCTAGAATGCAAAATTATGAAGCCAAGATTAGCAGAATACCACCATTATGCAATGAAGCTATTAGAATAGATTCCTAGTGTGACACTGCGTGGGATTCCTTGGGGAGATAATACCCACGCAATGCTTTAGCCATGCTTGCTAAAGAATTGTCATGTCCGTCGGAAGATTCAATTGATATTACGGTGCAAGGATTCCAAGTACTGTTAAAGATAGAACTTGACAGTCTATGTAAATTTGGAAAAGAAGAAGAGGTAATAGCTGCAGTAGTAGACAACACTAAAGAATGTTGCAGGCCATTAATAGAATATTTGGTAACAGGACGACTACTATATGACAAGTCAGAAGCATATCATATCACAAGAACACCTATGTCATATGCTTTGGTAGGTAATGACCTTTACAGAAGGTCATTTGATTAGATGTGGTTGTGATGTTTAAGGAGCAGAAGTACAGGATATTGTGAAGGAAGTACACGTCAAATTGTGTGGTGCTCATCTGTCAGGGCCAAAGATGAAGATGAAAATTAAGAGACTCAAATATTATTAGTCAGCAACGTTGATAGATTACATGGATACAGCCAAAAATTGTCACCTGTGTCAAGTACATGGAGTGGCCTTGTACCAACCTTTGAATGTGCTACAATGTCGTCTCTTAGCCATTCGAGTGTTGGGGCACTAGTGGGTCTGATAGACCCTCCATCTTCGAAGGGACACAAGTTTATTCACGCAACCACATATTACTTCTCCAAGTGGGTAGATACAGTGTTATTATGGGATGTTAAAATGCACTATGTTCGTTAGTTTTTCAAGAGTCAGATCGTCTACCAATTTAGCATCTCACACAGAGTTATTTATGACAATGGATCAGCCTTCAAGAGCACCAAAATAAACAGCTTCATTAAACGACATGTGAAAGATTGGAGATACTCTACGATTTATTAACCAAAACTAATGACCTAGTTGAGGCTTTCAGTAAGATGCTCGTGCAAATTATAAAGAAAATATTAGACTAAGTTAAAAAGGAATGGTATGAAATGTTGTTAGAGGCTTTGTGGGCCTACAAGGCAACATTCAAAACTCCTACTCATTGTACACCGTATGCACTTGTCTATGGGTCCGAGGTCGTACTCCCGTTGGAAGTTTGGTTACTGCCTCTCAGAGTCATCTTCATTAACCATATTACAACAGAAGACAATGCTAAACTTAGACTTGCAGAATTTAAGAGTCTTGAAGGAAAATTATTAGAAGCACAACAGAAACTAGAACTCTATCAAGCAAAGATGTTCTGGGCCAAAAATAAACTGGTTTGTCCAAGAACCTTCAATGTTGATGAACTTGTACTCGTCCTCAAGAGACCTATCCTTGCACACCGTAGGATAGGTGAAAAGATTGAACCAACTTGGAACAGACCATTTGTCTTGGAGAAGGTCTATTCAAGAGAATTTTACCAGTTAGTGACTTTCTAGGGCAAAAGACCCACGCTAGCAGTCAATGTGTGATATTTGAAGAAATATTATACAACTTAATGTTCTTAGAGAAGAATTTGTGAAAGTGATACTTATTCTGAGGATGGCTATATGGCCAGCATCTATGACTGGGTCCAAAATTTTGTAATATAATCAATTTTAATAAAATAAAATCTCAATTTGCACTTTTAAATATTTCTTTTAATTTTTGTATTTTTCTAAATTAAATTAAATATAATGCTTGCACTTGTATAATCTTAAAATCCACTTAAGTATAATTTTTTATTATTCATGTTTGTTTTAAATTTCAGTGCACTTATGTTTTCCCATTTTTTGTAGAAAAATGTTGAGTTAGAAGCTGAACTTCTCTTATACAGAAGGCTTAAATCTCACACTTTACAAAGAGAAGGCAGCGCAGGGCAGCATTATGAATTTTGACTTGGACTTTGGTCAACTCAATGGAGAATATAAAGGTACCCTGATGAGTATAGTCAGCCGCCAAGAAACAGAAAGGCTGCAGCCACTATTAAGAATCAGTGTCGGAGAGGATTCTACATTGAAGAGAAAGAAGGCAGAAACATTTCCATGTGCGAAAGATCTGATGGAATGGGTTTTTCACTTGAAGTCAATGATTACAACGCTGACATGAGGCTTAGTTGGTGCTTCTAAAGAAAATATTCTTGATGGATCATTGAGGAGGACGCAGTGCAGGAATGTCAACCGTCATAAGCATAGAACCTTGGAGCGACTGTAAAAGAGATGTGCCAAGAAAACGGCTGCAAAGCTTGCTTCAATTCATGAAGAAGAAGTCTATGATCTGAAGTTTTAAGAGACCTCCACCAGTCTTCCAAAAATAGAAGAAGATCGAGAAACATCTATAGAGCCTGCATCTTCAGGGATCCCTAAAGAGGTTGGTGCGAGAAGCCCCATGTGTAATGCAGAAATCCCATGAAGGACACCATCAACAGGGGCATTTACAGAATGCCCAGAGTGTAACTTACCCTGGACATTCTAAGATATGATGAGTTGGATCCCCTGCCGTCCGTGATAGACCAAAAATATATACATTTTTAGACCCATTTTTTATACTCATTTTTGGTGATATTGCGCTTTAATGGAATACATTTTTTATGTTTTATTTTAGGTTATTTATTTTGAGGACTCAGAGCAAAGAGGATGAAATTTAGAGTCAAAATGGAGAAGTTAAAAAATTGGTTAGCATCGACGATGCCAAACTGGGGGTCGGCGACGTCGTTTGATAGAAAAGGAGGAATTAAATAGCAAAGCACTGGCGCCGATGGCGCCTGTACGGTGGAAGCACTGTTTCTTGAAGAATCAAAAAATTTGGATGCATTTTGAAGAGTTTTTGGATGAACCTATTGAAGAACCGACCTAGGCTCTAATTAGGGCCAAAATTTTATCAGAAACCCACCCCCCTTTGCACCATTTTCAACCTCCTCCACCCATTTCAGTTTTCCTCTTCCCACACCTACATTCTATGCCATTCCACAACATTAGTTAGTTATTTTTTTATAGTTTTGAGTTTTTATGGTGAGTTTAAGTGTGAGTTCTTCTCTAAGAAGTGTTGGAGAGGAAGAGAAGTGAGAAATTTCTTCTTCCTACATTTCCTAAGAGAGGTTACAAATGATTTTCTTTAAGAAAGGGTTTCAGATAAGTGTTGTTTGTTTATTATTGTCATATGAATTTTCCTTTATATATGAAATTTATGTTTTATTTTATTTTTTCTCATGAAGTCTGAGTAGATTCATTTAAATTTCTCCCTACTCTGAAATGTGGTGAAATGAAGAGATAATGTTGATGCGCCAATGATAAAATTTAAAATAAATTGTGATAGTTTTGCAACTCTGCTCTTAATTTACTTTTTGATCTGGCCAATTGAATTGTTAAAATATGTTGTGAAGCATATGATTCAAAAAATGGAGTGTGAGTTCTACAACAGAATGAGAATCACATTTAAGTCCGTAAAGGAGTATTTTGTTTATGGAATTAAGTGCAAAAAAATAAGGAATTATACTTAGTTGGGTGTAGAATTAGAAATTTCTAGGGCGATAGACTAAAAATCCTCAATTGGATCTTAGTGTTTGAAAATTAAAGCGAGAGTTAGCCTTCAGGGGAAGGGAAGTGGGAGCTATGGAGTGGGAGCCTGTATCCTGCTAGCCTATCCATAGATTTAGGGAATAAACCTAAGATTAACCAATAATTTTCTATAATTTTAAATCAGGGTAGAGAGATAAAATTGCTCCTATTTGGCACAATACATATCTAAATCATTTATCTCATCTCATTTCACCAAAAATTCATTGTAGTGGGAAAGTTGTTTTTTTCATATTAGAAATCTTCATCACGAAAATATATTTTAGTAGTTGTTAATTTTAAACCCTGCTTCTAAATTCTACTAGTAGTAAAAAATTTAGCTATAATAGTATCTTAAACATTCAAAATTAGTGACAGTAATTTTGAATGATTTCTGTGAATTTCAAATGATTTTTGTGAATTTCCTAGTTACATTATCATTTCAAATTTAAACCTTCCTCGTGGGATCGATACTCGGGACTTAAAAAGAAAGTCTTATATTAAATAATAAAGATGCGTATACTTATGTAGAATCCCAACTTTAAGTGCTTACCGTTATTAATCATAAAATTCCACATCAAGTTTTTGGCATCGTTGCAAAGCAAAGTCAACTTTATAAATTTTACACAACTATATTTTCCAAGATCAAATTTTTGGCGCCATTGCTGGGGAAGGTAACGATGAATAAAAAAGATTTGGTAAATAAAAAAATTTAGAGATAAAAATATACAAAATACAAAAGATCAAAAAAATTATAAAGTCAAAAATCTAAAAATATACAACTATGTGTTTAAGAATATTTTAAGGAATTTTTTCTTCGCTTATTATATTTATTTATGTGAAATATTGGATCTGAAGGTTTAGCACCTTACGATTCTAAACTAGAACGTACTATTAGAAAAATTTAAAAATAGTATAAAGAAGTTAAAATTTTGAACAAAAAGTTGAAGAACTTAGATAATCAAATAAATGAAAATTGACAAAGACCTTTAAAATATTATGCTAATCCAAAAGCAGATGAACATCACTTAGCTATTGAAAATCCTGATATTGCTGCTAATTTAATTGAACTTAAACCTTTTATTATCCAAATGGTACAAAATAATCAGTTTGGAGGAACACCTATTGAAGATCCTAATTTACATCTTGCTAGCTTTCTTAAGATTTGTGCTACTTTTAAATACGACGGGGTGTTTAATGATGTTGTTAGGCTTAGACTTTTTCCTTTTTTCATTAAGGGATAAAGCCCAAGCATGGTTAAACTTATTATGACCTAAATTTATCATAACTTGGGGAGAACTATCATAAAAATTCTTGGCTAAATATTTCCCACCCATAAAAATCGCTAAGCTTAGAAATGATATTACATCTTTTTTGTCAGTTTGAAGGGGAAGCGATATATGAAGCCTGGGAAAAATTTAAGGATCTCTTTAGAAAATGTTCTAAGAGAGTAGCATGTATTCATGAATCTGATGTAATGTCTATTTTAGCATCTCAAATTGATGCTATATCAAAAAATATTGATCAAATTGGAGTGAGTTATTCTCAAATATCACCAGTATTAGAAGAAAATTCACTAAGATAGATAATTGATACTCAATCATCTTATGAAACTTTTAATGTTATTAATAATCAAAAAAACAATCCTTATTCAAACTATTACAATCATGTATGGAAAAATCACCCTAATTTTAGTTGGAATAATTATAAGAATTCAATGAACTCCTCAAAAAATTTGAATAACCAAGGAAATATTAATTATTGACCTTATTATCCTCCTGGATTTAACTTTATCCCTAAGCCACAAGTTAAGAAAAAGAAGTTAATGATGGAAGAGGTAATGTTGAATATGGGAAATTAAAAAAAAAATCAACGGGCTGCTATTAAAAATATTAAAACTCAATTAGGACATAGTGCTAGTGCAGTTAGTAAGAGATCTTCAAGAAATCTTTTGAGTATTGTAGAACATAATCCCAAAGATCTAAATAAAGAATAAATTAAAGAAATTCACTTATGAAGTGGAAAAGAAATTAAAACAAAATCCAAAGAGAAACATAAATGGATGAGGAGAAGGAAGAGAATTAAAGTGACCATAATGAAAATGAGCAAACAAAAGTTCATTTAGGAAAACCATTACCTCTGTTTCCTCAACTACTAAAATAAAAGAATAAACATTAATAATTTATAAAATTTTGGGAACTCCTTAAAAATTTAACGATAAACATTCCTTTCATTGAAGCTTTAGAACAAATGCCAAGCTATGCAAATTTATGAAAGAATTAAACAAGAAAAGAAAATTTGTAGATCATGAGACTACTACACTTAGTGAAGGGTGTAGCGCTATTATCCAGAAAAACCTTCCTGAAAGTTAAGAGATCCTGGTAGTTTCACTATACTTTGTGCAATTGGTGAAAAGTTTTATGGAAAAGCCTTATGTGATTTAGGATCAAGTATCAATATCATGCCTCTATCAATTTTTAAACCTTTAGATTTAGGAGAGATTTCCCCTACTACTATAACTCTTTAGTTAGCTGATCGATCAAATATTTATCATAAAGGAGTTATAGAAGATGTATTAGTAAAAGTGGATAAATTTGTTCTCCCTATAGACTTTATAATATTAGATATGGAGGAAGATAAAGAGATTCCTATTATTTTGAGGAGACCATTTGTTGTAATAGGGAGAGCTATGATAGATGTGCAAAAAAGAGAATTAATAATGAGAGTTAATGATCAACAAGTAAAATTTAACATTGCCAAAGCTATGAAATATCCTACAATAAAAAAAGAAAATGAATGTTTTAGGATGGAAGTTACTGATTATCTAAGCAATGAGCAATTGAAAAAAGAGTTTAAAGATAAATTAAAGCAAGAAGAATTTAGTGAAAATGAGGATGAAATAAAAGAAGAAAATTTAGATTATATTCAAGACAAATTTGAAACTTTAGATTTGTTGAAAAATGATATAAAAAATCTAATTCTTTCAAGTATTAAACCACCTGAACTTGAGCTGAAAGTATTACCTGCTCTTTTTGAATATGTATTTTTAGGAGTTTCATCTACATTGTCTGTTACTGTATCTTCTGAGTTAACTGAAATTTAAGAACAAAAATTAATAAAATATTAAAAAGACATAAAAAAGCTTTTGGATGGACTTTAGCAGATATTAAAGGAATTAGTCCTTCAATTTATATGCATGAAAGCAATACGAACCTAAAGCTGATCTTCAAAGGAGAGTAGACAAAATAATGAAAGAAGTGGTAAAAAAATTTAAAATAGTTAGATGATAGAATTATATATCCTATTTCAAACAGTGCTTAAGTAATCCCAATTCACTGAGTTCCAAAGAAAGGAGGAGTGACCGTTGATATAAATGAGAAAAATGAATTAATTCCAATAAGATAAGTTACTGGTTGGCGAATTTATATAGATTATAGAAAATTAAACTTGGCCCCGCAGGAAAGATCACTTTCCTTTACCCTTTTTAGATCAAATGTTGGATAGATTGGCTGGAAATAAATATTACTATTTTTTAGATGGATATACCAGTTATCATAAATTTCCAATTGCTCTTGAGGATCAAGATAAGACAACATTTACAAGCCCTTATGAAATGTTTGCTTTTCGTAGAATGCCTTTTGGACTATGCAATGCACCTGCAATTTTTCAAAGAAGTATGCTGTCAATATTTAGTAACTTTATTGAGCATGGAATGGAAGTATTTTTGGATGATTTCTAAGTATTCAAAACTTCATTTGAATTATGCTTAAATAATTTAGAAAAGGTTATAGAATTATTTGAAAAATAAACCTAGAACTAAATTAGGAAAAATGTCAATTTATGGTTGCAAGAGGAATTGTACTTAGGCATTAAATTTCTGAAAATGGCATGGAAGTGGATCTTGTAAAAGTTTAAGTTATTAAAAAATTTCCACCACCGATTACGGTCAAATTTGAAACGTTAAATTTATTGAAAAATGATAATAAAAATCTTATTCCTTCAAATACTAAACCACCTGAACTTGAATTGAAAGTATTACCTGCTAATTTAAAATATGTATTTTTAGGAGATTCATCTACATTAGCTGTTATTGTATCTTCTGAGTTAACATAAATTCAAGAAAAAAAATAATAGAAATGTTAAAAAGATATAAGAAGGTTTTAGGATGGACTTTAGTAGATATTAAAGGAATTAGTCTTCCAAATTGTATGCACAGAATTTTATTAGATGAACGATACAAACCTAAAGTTGATCCTCAGAGGAGTTTAAACCAAATAATGAAAGAAGTTATAAAAAAAGAATTTTAAAAATGGCTAGAAGCTAGAATTATATATCTTATTTCATACAGTGCTTGGGTAAACCCAATTCACTGTGTTATAAAGAAAGGAGGAGTGACCATTGAAGTAAATGATAATGATGAGTTAATTCCAATGGAACAAGTTATTGGTTGGCAAATTTTTATAGATTATAAAAAATTAAACATAGCCACAAGGAAAGATCACTTTTCTTTACCCTTTCTAGATCAAATGTTCGATAAATTGGCGGGAAATAAATATTCATGTTTTTTAGATGGATATACCGGTTATCATCAAATTCCAATTGCTTCTAAGGATCATAATAAGACCTCATTTACAAGCCCTTTTGGAACATCTGCTTTTCATAGAATGTCTTTTGGACTACGTAATGCACCTGCAACATTTTAAAGAAGTCTGATCTCAATATTTAGTAATTTCATGATCATGGAATGGAAGTATTTATGGATGATTTCTCTGTATTCGGGACATCATTTGAATTATGCTTAAATAATTTAGAAAAAGTTCTAGAATTATGTGAAAAAATCAACCTAATACTAAATTGTCAATTTATAGTTGCAGGAGAAATTTTACTTGGGCATATAATTTTTAAAAATTGCAGGAAGTAGATCTTATAAAAGTTCAAGTTATTGAAAAATTACCACCAGTGACTATGTTCAGAGGGTTAAGAAGTTTTCTAGGACATGTTGGTTTCTACAAGCGTTATATAAAGAATTTTTCAAAAATAACTAAGCCGCTATGCCAACTTTTACAAAAAGAAACTAAATTTGATTTTAATAAGGAATGCACAAAAAAATTTGAATTATTGAAAAAAAAATAATCACTGCACCTATGATAGTACCAATTGATTGAGAAAAACCATTTGAAATAATGTGTGATGCTAGTGATTATGTTATTGGAGTTGTTTTAGGATAAAGCAATAACAAAGTTTTAAAGTAATATATTATGCTAGTAAAACTCTGAATTATGCTCAAATTAACTACACTAATACTAAAAGAGAGTTATTAGCTATTGTTTATGCCTTTGATAAATTTAGGCCTTACTTAATTGGAATTAAATGTATAGTGTGTATAGATCATTCTGCTATTAAATAACTATTGCAAAAGAAGGATGCTAAACTAAGGTTAAGTAGATGGATAATTCTATTGCAAGAGTTCATTTTTTTGTAGTTGATAGAAAGAGAAATGATATTCAAATAGTTGGTCATTTGTCTAGACTAGAAAAAAAATATTAACTAATTTTATAAATGAAATTTTAAAAAGTTTCCTTGATGAACATATATATAGTATTGATGAAATAGATACACCGTGGTATGCTGATATAGTAAATTATATTGTAAGTGATATTCTACCACAAGATATTAAAAATCAATAATTAAAGAAATTTATATATGATTCAAAATTCTAATTTTGGGATGCCCATATTTATATAAACAATGTAAAGATCTAATTATTAGAAGGTGTGTGCCTTATGAAGAAATTCAACAATTAGTTGAAAGATGTTATGATTCTGAATTTGGAGGAAATTTTGGAACAAATAGAATAGCTTATAAAATTTTGCCGGATGGATTTTATTGGTTTACTCTTATCAAAGATGGTAATAAATATATTAAAAAACGCGATCGATGTCAGCGAGTAGGAAATATTTCTAGAAGAAATGAAATGTCTCTAAATTACAATTTGGAAGTTTAAATTTTTGAAGTGTTGGGATTAGATTTTATGGGACCATTTATGCCTTCATCTGGAAACATATATATATTAGTATATGTTGATTATATGTCCAAATGGATTGAAGTTGTTGTTGTACCTAAATGTGATGCTTGGAGTGCTTCTAAATTTTAAATAAAAAACATTTTATAAAATATGGAAGCCAAGAATAATTATTACACATGGAGAATCACATTTTAGAAATAAAAGCGAGAAATGGATAAAAAAAAATATGATATTATGCACAGATTCTCTACGACTTATCATCCTCAGACTAGCGGTTTGGCAAAAATATTGAATCGTGAAATAAAATGAATTTTAGAAAAAGCTGTAAATCCCTATAAATTGAATTGGTCTGCTAGATTAGATACTACATTATGGGCATAGAACTGCTTTTAAAACTTATATAGGAATGTACCCATACAGACTTATTTTTCAAAAAACATTCCACTTACAAGTACAAATTGAGCATAAATTATTTTGGGCTATTAAGGAATTTAATTTTAATTTAAAAAATGCTGGTGAGAAAAAATTAATACAACTCAATGAACTTGAGGAGGCTCAAAATGAAGCATATGATAATGCAAAAATCTATAAAGAGAAAATAAAATATTGGCAAGATCAAAAGATTATTGATAAAAACTCTGAATCTCGATAAGAAGTTTTATTATATAATACAAATTTAGATTATTTCCAAAAAAGCTGAGATTTAGCTCGTTAGGACCATTTAAAGTAATTGAAGTCTATCAATATGGAACTGTTGTTATTAAGGATCCTAAAATTGGAAAGATATTTAAAGTTAATGGGCATCAATTTAAACATTATTATGAAGAACACATACCCCAATTTCAAGAAGTTTTAATGTTAAGTCAACCCAACTAAACCAATGGTATGTCGTGCTGAAGACGTTAAATCAAGTGCTTTGTGGGAGGTAACCCATATATGAATCTATATATCTATATATTATTATAGTTTTAATAAGTGTGTTTATGTATTAGAAAATAATAGTATTTTTTAAGTCCTACATAATTTTATATATCATAAATTAAGACAAATATTGGTATTGGAGGAAAATTTTGAATCAATATGAAGAAAAAAATTTTTCAGACAAAAATTTTGCCTCTGGCGCCAGAATGGGCGCCGACAGCACCATCAGGAGTGCCGACAATGTCCCGAGCATTTTCCACGTGTTGAACGATTTGACAAACTTTGGCGTGATTTCGCTCCACAATAAGCGCCGAGAGTTATTTTTAAAGTCCTAAAAACTGACTTGGACTTCCAGAAACTTCCTAATTTTGAATTCCATGGCTTCTAATTCCAAAAATATTTCAAGGTATAGAGTTTTTAATAGAAGAAAGTTTATCAGTTTTGACGCACAGAGACTTTACAACAAAGTCATCACGAAGAAGAGACTTATCAAGAAGAGTCTGTACTATTTACTCCGGCTTAGATTAATGATTTGTATATGATAGAAAATGTTTCATTCTGTCATTATACAAATTTTCTCCCGACAAAAGATATGATGCAAGAAGTATATAATTTTCTGACAGATGAACATGATAATTGGGAAATCAGAGATGAGGGATACATTAGTTTCTCTGCTTTGTTGCTTAACCAAATTTTAAAACAATTGCATTTCTTCATATATGTAAAACTACTACCTACCATGAAGATTAGTAGAGTTACGAAAGAATGTGTCATTCTAAACTATTTCATTCAAATGGAAAAACATATTAATATAAGGTCAATTATTTTCTATGGGTATTATCATGAATGGGTCATTCTATGGACTTGGGCATCCTTCTACAATTTTCTTACTTTGTAGTTGATCCCGGACTAAATGCTTATGCACAGTATAACAATAGTTCTGATGGTATTTTTCACTTATATTTTATTATTTTGCAACAAAACCAAAAACTTGATCCTGAAGAAAAATAAGAATTTAACTTTTTAATTTATATATATTTATATTGGGATACTACGCAAGTATACTTATAGTTATCAAGTAATATAGGACTTTTTTATTAAGACCTGAATGTCGAACTCACAGGGAAGATTATGCAATATGCACTTTTCAGAAAGTTTTTCTATTTATAAAAAGATAATTACTAAAACTAAAAATTATTTTTTTTGGAATTTAAAATTTAAATATTTTTGGTATTTTTGATATTTTAACGAAACAGTAACCACAGAAGAGATAACTAAAGTTTTTGTAGAAGAAAAGTACTTAATATGACAATATCTTTCTACTTATCATGAATCAGTAATAAGTATAGGAATTCTGTTGTGGAAGTATGCAAATTGTATTGTTCCAAATAGAAGCAATAATATTCTTTACGCTTACTAGAGTAGAGATGCTATAAAGAACATTGGCTAATTTAAATTTTGAATAGTTCTGATGACCGGCTAGGAAAGGAAGATAATAGCTCTCACTTTAGAGTTCCCTCGATTCCCTCCATCTGGGGGCTAACATTCTCGTATCATAACCTAAACCAAGATGGGGGCTTTAACTTGTCACTTTAAAGTCCTCTAACTCTACAC
>NW_018217909.1:0-6003 GCF_001263595.1 Phalaenopsis equestris | reverse complement strand
TACCAACCCGGTTCTTACATGTTCTCACAATAAATTTTAACATATGGATTGGTCAAATCAAGAAGTAAATGAAGTGCATGGATTTAGATCATCACAACTTCTTCAACATTAAAGATCAATACTCTCCAAAACTTAATTATTTATCATTTTAAGAAGAAAGATAAAAAAATACTCAGAATCTATGGAGAAAACAAAACCATACTTTAGTTTAAAATAAGAAATCATTATCAAACCAACAAAAAGTCTTGATTAAAATAAAAAGTAGTATAAAACAAAAAGATAAAAACATATCTCATGTCCTCCACCAAACTCTTGAAGTTCCTTTGAATCTCTGCTCTTTTACAATCACTCAAAACAAAATAAAAAAAGGATAAAGTAAATATAAAGTGGTTCCTGAAAACTCTCCAAACTAACTCCATAGAGAAGAACTTTCAAAACTTGCCAATATTTTCACGACACTTTTTCAGACCTTTTTAGGACTCTTTTATAAGTCCTCTCTTCTTTTTTTGTAGTTTTCCAAGAGGTTCCATAAGATCTCTTCAAAATGTGTCTTTTTTCGTTGTATTTACCCAAGAGACACATCCATTCATGATAATTTTTGTCCATGGTGGTTACAACCACCTATTAAGCCAATGGGTGCCTCAGAAACCTCTTTGAAATTCGTGAAAACCAATTTGACTCATCTAGTAACTGCCACTGGCTCTTATGCGAGGGTCACAGGGCTTCGGTGCGGCCTTCTCTATTTAACTGGTGCTTAGGTTCGGACTTCTCTATTTAACTGGTGCTTAGGCGTCGGATTTGGCGCTTAGGCGCCAAAACTCTTTGCACAATTTTTCACCTTTTTGCTCCAAATTTGAATCTTTTTCACTCATTTAAGCATTTTTTTCTATTTTCACTTGTATCTGTAAGAAAATTACAAAAATACATTCCTTTAAAGTGCAATATCTCAGAAATATGTATAAAATGTGTCTAAAAATACTATATATTTTAGGTGTATCAAAATCCCTCTAACTTAAAATGTTACTTATCCTCAATTGACACTTCAATCTTTAAAAACCAAATATGTATGATATGTATATGAGTTTCTTTATGAGTTACTAAAATTTAGATTTAGAAATATAGTAGTTCAACTTAGAGAAAAATAATAAGTAAATGAGACCAACTTAAAGTTTGAAAATTTTTAATGTTAAGAACTATGAAAATATGAGTTCCTATCTAATTCAGAAATATTGTAAGTTCTCTAGATTTAGATTTTAGTTCTTTATTTTCTGTACCTAAAAATTTTTATTGAAAATAATTTTACTTAGTATATTATATTTATAAGCTTAAGATTTTATGAAGTCTTCTACTTTAAAAAAATCAAATGTAGAACTAATTTTTGATTAGGCGCTAATCCTCAAGCTTCTCCTCCGTTACATTTCTTTTCTTTTCTTTTTCTTTTTCTTTTAATTTTCTTTTCTTTTTCTTTTTCTTCTTCTTTTTCTTTTTCTTTCTCTTTTCTTTTTCTTTTTCTTTTTCTTTTTCTTCTTGTTTTCCTTTTCTTTTCTTTTTCTTTTTCTTTTTCAGGCAAGGATTATTATATCTGGATAGGCCTTTAATGATTTTGATTTCCACTTCTCCTTTCCTAAAGTAAAGTCTTGATATAAAAGTTTTACTTTTAAATATAATAATAGTTTTGAAAATAATTTTAATAAAAGAAATTGAGGTATTAAAAATAAAAGTCTAAATTATCTAAATTTTTCAAAAATACAATTTTTCTTACTAAAGATAGTCACTTATATTAATCATTTTCTATAATAAAAATTTTTAACTTAATGTTTTTCTTCATTACTTAAAATTTTAACTAAATTTTCTTACTCATTTCTAAAATCAAAATTTACTTCCTTAATATAACTTCATAGACATAATCAATTTTTCTCTTAAAATCAAATTCACTTGTAATACATTCGAGAACAAATAAAATTTCAGTTTTGAAAATATTTTTCATCCCTCCACCAAACTTAAATTTTTAGCAGAATAGATAATTATATAGGTAGGAATGAAAATTAAAATAACATGCTAACAAGAATTTTTACATCCTAATTATACAAGTATAAAACTAAAGACATGACTAAAATTAATTTTGATCAAATTTCCTAACATTTTATTTTAGTTTAACATGTAGAGATACAAATAGAATTTTAAATAGTGGGTATAAAAGCAAACAATGCACTAACATGATAAAAGAAAAATACAGGGTAACAGTTTCTTAATTTTAAGTTTAAGATCTAAGCCAACAAGATTTTTTTGCTTTATAACAGATATGAAATTAAGTTAAATTCAAAACTAACTAAATCACAGTACTAAACACAAAACAACAATTATTACCCTAAAATTTAAAAATAAAATATTAACTACCACAAAATTCATAATAATAATAAAACATAAAAGTCCAAAACACAACATAGTCCAAAACAACACACAAATGCAAATGTAGCAAGCTCAGACCACATAGTTCATATCATATTACAATCATAAAATGAATCTCTCAGCTCTACTCTTCATCCTCAGAATCACCGTTGTACAATTTTTCTACAGGCTCATAATCAGGATATCAAGGATATAGAGGAAATTACACTCCTGGGTCACCTCTAATCAGACTCTCCAAAGATGCGTGGAATTTATCTTCATAATCACTCTTCCTTCTATTATAACTAATAGTATGATCTGCAAAACACTCTAAATTTTGTACCTTATCAGCGGTAAAATTGATATTATCCATCATCTTCTGCAATAACTCATCCTGAGTCTTAGTAGAATCATCTCTAGATTTGAATTAGATGGCCTAGATGAAGATGCAACAGAGGTAGATGCAGCAGACATCTCTAATCCATAGCTCTTGGAAAATCCTCTTCTCCAGCCAAAAATTGAATGCTCAAAATAAGTCTTCACATTCACCTTTATGATGGGCTTTAGAGGTAACAGAACTTCGTCCTAACTATCATACTTCACTCTAGCCTGCTCACATAAATAAAATATCAAGGAATCAAATCCCATACCTGTAGTTGTAACAGTTGTAACAGAATTGATGATTGTGTGATTGATCAAAGCCCCTATGTTGATGGGCTTTCCCTTCTGAATACAATAATTCAACATCACTCTCTTTGGTCACTTCATTGAGATGATTGGTTGGAAGCAGACGAGGAGAAAGGAAATAGTGTCAGGCCTTTGAAGGTGCACATAACTTTGAAGTTGGGAAATTTACTATCCTCTCATGGGTAATCTTCCAAAGTCCTCTCCCAATAGTCAAGTATGAAATAATCCAGTCTAACTCTGCTTTCGTAGGACTATAATTCACATAAAAACATGAAGGATCCGGTGCTAAACGGTAAAACAAGTCGATTACCTCTAGTGTAAGAGGTACAAACTTCCCTCTAACCATAACTCGATCCTCAGTCTCTAGGAGATTTGCATAAAACTCCCTTACAACATAAACTACACTTCTCCACCTAGACTACTAAAAGATCGCTCCTGAATCAATTTTTGTGACTATAGAGTGTCACTATATCGATCCTGAGCTTATCCTGAGCTTTTGAACTGAAAAATTTGCTCGAATCAAATGGGCTCTTTCCTCTGCTCCTTTTCATTGTTAGTAAAAATAAGTAAAATGCACTATTAGCCTAAGTAAACCACCCCTAAATGGTCTCATAGCACTTAAATGACTATTTCTACTTCCTATAACTCCCTTCTCTCTCAAAATTCTCCATAATAATTAATTCAATTAGAGGCTAAAAATAACATAAACTTTCACAAAAACAATCTTATATTAATTCACAAACAAGTACAAACACATTTAACACTTATTTCTCTCTCCAAATAGTCTTGGATGAGAAAATTTTCCTAAGTACAAAACACGTAACACACATTTACAATTAAACACATAAGAGACACAAACAGTAAACATAAGACATAAACACTAACAGACTTAAAAACATGACTCCAAACACACAATTCCTAACACTTAACTTAATGCCACTCTTCATTAGAGGGAATTACTTCTTCTCTCAGAAGTCTCTCCATTAATATAAATTTGGTAAACCAGACAGTGGTGACAAGCTCTAATACTATCATCTTCAATCCACTTTTACTTTAGGAACATCGCCTTATCCGCTTTTTCTTCATAACTTGTATGGCTAAATTGCATCTTAAGTTGCAACCCAATATGTTCTAGATGAGCATGCAATTCAAATACCTTAGTCTCTAATATAGATATAGTATTCTCCATCTAGTTGATCTTCTCTGATATCCCTTCAATACTAACGGCTAAAAATCCGTTATACATCTCCTATGCACTTTGACTAATGAACTTCTTCCTCATGGCTTCTTCCTTCTTCTTCAAATCCATCTCCCATGAAGACATTTTCTTTTAATCTCTCTCTTTCTTAGACTTTTAGGGCTAAAAATAATCGGGGGTGAAATTCCTTCACAAACCCTTCGATTTATAGGCCTAATTCCCCCTCATAACTTCTAAGCATGACTAGAAACTGCCAAGACATGTTTATTCCAACTAAATTGTAGTTACACCTTCTAGAAATTGAAATTTTCACATGTGATTAAATTGTCGCGTTTAAGCTCTGGATCTGGCGCTTAAGTGCCAGTGCACATTTTTGCACCAGTCAACTTAACGTCAAAATTCTCATTCTAAGATGTCTAGGTCACTAAATAAAGTCTAAAAATTATTACTAGCAAATAATAATCTCAAAAATACTACCTCAAATTTCTTAATCAGACTCAAAATAACAATCAAAGAAAAAACACACTGATAACTATGAGTTCCCTCCCACAAAGCGCTTGGTTTTATGTCATTAGTCCGACATAACCAGTGCTCATTTTGGTTGAACCAACATCATTTAATCATTATATTTATGTTGATCCCCTATATAATAAGGTTTCCTTCTATGTCCATTTACTTTAAAAATTTTCTCAAAATTAGGGTCTTTAATATCTACAGCTCCATAAGGATAAACTTTTATCACAACAAATAGGCCCATCCACCTGGACTTAAGTTTGCTTGGAAATAATCTTAACCATGAATTATATAACAAAACTTGCTTACCTAGCTTAAAATTTTTTGTAAGAATCTTTCGATAATGCCACATTTTCATCTTTTCATTATAAATCTTAGCACTCCTACTACCATAAATTGGCATTTTTCCAGTTAAGGACTAAATTTGTTTCTTCACATTGCTTAAGAACTTTAAATAAATGTTATAAACATGAGTCAAAGAAAGTTCCAAACACTAAAAAGTCATCCATAAAGACTTCAGTCCCTTTTTCAATTAAATCACAAAAAATTGCCATCATACACCTTTGAAATGTAGCAGGGGCATTACATAAACCAAAGGGCATTCTTCTAAAAGAAAAAGTACTAAGGACTGGTAATTGTTGTTTTCTCTTAATCCTTAGGAGATATTTGAATTTGGTGACAACCGGTAAATCCATCGAGAAAACAAAAGTATTTGTGCCAAGCTAGTTTATCCAACATTTTATCTATAAAGGGTAGTGGAAAATGATCCTTTTTAGTGGCAAGATTTAATTTTCTATAATCAATGCATATTCGCCACCCTCAAACTTGTCTAGTAGGTATTAACTCGTTATGCTCATTCACAGTTATAATTACTCATCCTTTCTTAAGAACATAGTGAATTGGACTAACGCATGTAGTATCTGAAATAGTGTAGATAATTTCAGCATCTAACCACATTAAAATTTCTTTCTTAACAACCTCTTTCATAACAAGATTTAATGTCCTTTGTAGATCAGCCTTGGGTTTGCAATTTTCTTCCAGATTAATTCTATGCATACAAATTGAAGGACAGGTTCCCTTAATGTCAACAATTGTCCATCTGAAGGCTTTCTTAAAATTTTCTTGAATTTTTATCAAATTTTCTGCTTTTTCCCTTGTTAACTTCGAGGAAATTATAATAGGAAAGTAGAGGAATCTCCTAAAAAGGCATACTTTAA
>NW_018217908.1:0-552 GCF_001263595.1 Phalaenopsis equestris | reverse complement strand
GGCTAAACTTGGAAATTTTGGATTTAGGCCAAAATCAAATGCTTTTGAAACTTCATCAAGGTAAATTGGTGGTTGATTTTGATGTATATGATTTTTGATGTATAGGAATGTTATAAAGATTTTTCAACATCAATTGAGGCCAATTGACTAGGCTATGGGTTCACTTTGGTGAGATTAAGTCATATGGTCAAAATTGGGGTTTTGACCCAAATCAAAATTGGGCTCAAATCATGGACCAATTGAGCTTCAATTTGGTTTAGTTTGGTCATATAATTAGAGAATTTGAGTTTGGTATTAGAATTTTTGAGTTTGGGATTAGAATTTCGGGTCAATTGGTGGACATTTAAGTTGGATTTGGGGAAATTTGGGTCTTTAAAGGGCAATTTGAGGATTTTGCTTAAAGATGGTCAAATTGGCCAAATTGGGTCATGTGGTAATTGAGAGAAATAAAATTGGGATTATTTGGGATTTATTGGGATTTTCTAGGAACTTTTGGAATTTTTGGGATTTTGGGTCAGAGAGGGGTATTTTGGTAATTAGGGGGTGTTTTAG
>NW_018217907.1:2554-4251 GCF_001263595.1 Phalaenopsis equestris | reverse complement strand
GGGGTCATACTGCACAAACAAGGAATCTCAAAATTGAGAAAACTTATTTGGCAAATTTAATTTGTTTTGTTTTGTTCTGTTCATTGTTACAAACTAATGCATAGTTCAGCACAGTCATTTTTACAATATATCATGTATATATCTCAAAGATGGCAAGTACATCATGCTATACGCATAACTAGTACATCTATGAGTACATAATATAAAGTACAAAACAAGCTATCTTTATATCGTTGTCCACATATTTATACATCTGCATGCCTGCCAATAGAAGATCTTCTCGCAAACTTTGTTATGAGTTACTAAACAAGCTAACCTTCTAAGCTGTTGTTCTGGGATGGCCTGGTGGTACAACGAGTTTATAACTCATACGATTACAACTCTTCAAGTTCCAGATCTGGCTGAAATCCGTATGGAGTTTTGTCATCACTCATCCTTCTGAAAGTTATCGACACTCGACGTTGTCAGACTCCCGGAATGCAATGTTTCGCCATATCAGCTTCGTTTCCTTTCAGAATTAGAACGGACCTTCTTGGTAAAGAAATTTCGACAGATCCCCGGAATTCACCTGGACCGATCATCTCTATATCTGTACCAAACAGTATACTGCCCTCCGATATGAGGGAGACCGTACAGAATGAACGAACAAAATTGTGATGGTCAATATGCGGAGGGATACAATCCCCTTCTTCATAGATATTAATTATGCAACAATTGGGAATGCAATCTGCTGGAATTATGTCCCGTTGGACCATCCGTGTAATCATCCATTTTATCATGAGTGGCATTGACTCCACCTGCTCATGTTGTAAAATTCCTGGAAGATTTCCTTGTCGATCTATCTTATAATTGTAACAGCAGCCGCATTGTATCGTAATCGACCCTTGCCTCTCATCCATTTTTTAGGTTCGGAATACGTTCTTCCCAATAGCAGTCCTGCTTTGCCTCTGATTCGGAGGTCAAACACACAATTAAGTACTTCTTGTTGCTCTGTAAGAGAAAAGACCTCTGTATATAATTCCAATCCCTCCAAAATATTAACATAGTCTCCATCGACTATTTCAAAATGTTAAAAAACATTGCATTTAACTTTATGTATTTTTGCAAGCTCGACTTTGTTTGGATATGCTGGATAATGGGCTTCATCATTTAACCAATTATTAATGATTGGTTGCCATGTTAATGGTGGTATTATTTCTACCGGATTATACGCCTCAATTTGAGTTGGCGCATGAAAAAAGTCCCATGGATGATGTTGAACTGTGTTTGTATCACCGATCGGCAAATCATCATATCTTATCAATTCATTGGCCGATGAGTAATCATCATAATTACCATATTGTACCAGACGTAAGACATTGAAACCTGGGCATTCTACAAAGGCTCAACCTGGGCATTCTACAAAGGCTCTTCTACAAAGGCTCCTGTAAAATGTCCTTGTTCAAGTGTTGCAGAATGGAAAGTGGAACAAACCGAACTGACATTGGAGTGAATCCATGCTGGTGAAGGTTCTGGACGCTGCACTGACTATTCTTCATCCTCTATCAATGGAAGACTGTTAGAAGACTCCCTCATGTCGACATTATACATGTATCCTTCCGGGATCGCAAATAACTTTGCTTTTTCTTTCTGCGCTTTGGCAAGAGCTCTTTGTTTTCTCCGATCAGCATTTCTTCGCTGAGTCCTACGTAATGAGG
>NW_018217907.1:0-1391 GCF_001263595.1 Phalaenopsis equestris | reverse complement strand
TTTGCTTTCGGATAATAAATTGTTGAGTATCTCCAATCTATCCCATGTTTTCTGATGAAATTGTTGATTTTTGTGCTCGTTGTCCCGTTATCAGAGATAATTCTTCGCGGTACACCAAAACGGTAAACGACTTGGTCTTTGAAGAACTGTAGGACATGCTGAGTTGTAACCTCTCGTAGTGGAACTGTCTTTGCCCATTTAGAGAAGTAGTCTGTCGCTGCAAGTATGAATCTTTGTCCTTTAGAGGATGGAGGATCTATTGGACCCACTATGTCCGTACCCCAACACTCGAATGGCCACGAAGCAATAGTTGGGTGTAGCACACTCGGTGGTTGGTGTAAGACCACTCCATGTATCTGGCGCTGGTGACATTTTTTCGCTGTATCCATGCAATCAGACATTATTGTTCGCCAATAATATTTGAGTCTTTCAATTTTCATTTTCATCTTTGGTCCTGACTGGTGAGCACCACACAATCCGATTGACAATATCCTGTGCCTCGGCTCTGCTCAAACACCGTAACCACATTTGATCGAATGATCTCCTATAGATAACACCATTTATGAGAGCGTAAGAAAAAGCTCTCTTTGTAATTTGGTTTGCCTCAGACTTATCGTTTGGCAGCTTTGCAGTATGCAAATATTCCATCAATGGCTTCCGCTAGTCTTTGTTAATATTTACAATCGCATTTATTGTGTCTTCTTATTTACCGAGTTTATGTAGGGTTTCCATGTCAATCTTGGATAGAACTTGTCTGCCCTGTACTGTGATTTCTATAGAATCCTCCGGGGGACATGCCAATTCTTTAGCGAGTTTTGCTAGAGCGTCGGCACGCGCATTATCTACCCAAGGAATATGATAGAAAGTCATGTTAGAAATCTGCTCGAGCAGGTTCATCGTGTACTGATAATATTCTGACAGTCTGGGCTTCAAAATTCTGTATTGTCCAGCAATTTGTTGAATGGTGAGTTGGGAGTCACCGTAGATGATAATATCTTTTATGTCCATTAAGATTGTCAACTCTACTCCTGTAATTAAAGCTTCATATTCTGCTTCATTATTGGTGCAAGGCTCTGTCAGGTGGTACGAGAATATCAGCATACCCTTGTCTGGAGTGATGAAAATCAGACCAACTCCTGCTTTGTCTGGTATGATTGTGCCCGAGCCTTTGTCTTTTCTGGCTGAAGAAGCACTGTCGAAGTACATCTCCCAGTGTTGTGCTCTGGAGGAATCTGTTTGTAGAATTTGTTTGTCTGGTAACTCATCATTGAGTGGGGACCCAGCTGGTAACGGGCGTGCAGCAAGAAAGTCTGCTAGTATCTGTGCTTTGATAGCACGCAGGGGAACAAAAGTTACGTCAAATTGCAATAATATCATTGACCATCTTGCTA
>NW_018217906.1:6694-23509 GCF_001263595.1 Phalaenopsis equestris | reverse complement strand
GTTGACTTAGGCTGGAAGTAAATTTCACTTATAAACAAAAAGAAAAAAAAATTATGCACTGGTGCCTAAGAACCAAGACCCTGCGCTTAAGCATTGGCACCCAAGACCCTGCGCTTAAGATCTATTGATCATCCCTTAAGCTCCAATTCACGTAAACTGGTTTGCGAATGGTTTTAAGTGACGATTCAGTCTGCAATCTCCATTTTCACACCTTGACTTCATCTGCTTCCTCAACTTGTCGCAATTTTTAAGTTAGATCACACCTTATTTTTATCCTTAAAGTAAGATTTTCAGTTCTATGAAAAAATTTTTTATTTTCACCATGTATTTTGAGCACATTCTTGATCTACCTGAAAATCACTATTCATGGTGAAAATTTGAGAAAAATATATGAAAAATACATGGATTTGGTAGTTTATGCTTTTAGAAGATAAGTTTAGTGATTTAGAGTTGAATTCAAAATTTACTGTGAATTTTAAATATTTTTTTAAAAATGGCACCAAAAATGAAGTGATGTAAAGGAAAGGCCCAACTTGATTCAAGTAAGTTTGTTAGTGCTTAGAGCTCAGGATTGATACAGTGATGTACTGTAATCGAGAAAGTTGATTTCTGAGCATTTCTTAAAAGTCCAAGAGGAGTTGTAGAAGATCTGATTGTTCACTGCTAATGGGAGCAGTTCTGTTGTTTTTTTGATGTAGCAGTGATTTTCCTTCTATAAGATTTCTATGCAAATCACCCCAAAGCTGAAGGAGTCATGGTTAGAAGAAAGACAGTGTCATTTTCACTTGAGCTAATAAATCAATTTTATCAATTGCCCCCGAGTACTTTATGCTTTTATTCAAAGAATAGTCCCAATGAGAAGGAGTTAGATGAGATCATTTTATCGTTGACTGTAGGAAGAGGATTATGGAAGATAACCAATGAGAGAAGAGTCAACGTCCCCACTTCAAAATTGGATGCCACTGCAAAGGCATGGCACTATTTCATTTCTACTCATATTTTTCTTACCAATCATTTTAGTGAAGTAAAATGTGATCAAGCAACTTTAAACTATTGCATCCAGCAGTTCAAGCCCATTGACATTTGAGCTTTGATTTAAAGTGTTATTACCAGTTCCGCCATTGCTGCTACTACTGCAGGTTTGAAATTTGCGTCCTTGATCTTTTCTTTATGCGAGCATGCTGGAGTTAGATTTGATAGCTGGAAGGAGATATTGCAGCCACTCAAGCCTATTACTAGCGTGAATGTGAAATCTTATTCACATATTTCAATTTTTGGCTGGAGGGGTGGATTTTCCAATAGTTTTATAGCTTCAACATCTTGAGCTGCCACTTCACATGCTCTGCATGACAAGGTCAGACTTCTAGATCTGATTTTCAGTCACAACTATTGGAGAGGATATTGAATAATGTCATTTACACCACTAAAAATGTATTCAATTTAGAAAATTTTATTGAACATATGGATGGATATATAAAAAGATGTAGTGATTATAAGGAAGAATACAACTTAGCTATGGAAAACGTCAGAAGAGGTAACCAAGATGTAGTTTTCCCTCAATATCAAAGATATCCATCATATGAACCTGCAACTCCTTGACTTAGTGATGAGAGTGATGGAAAAGATGAAGATGATTAGACTAGATTTTTTAGTTTATTTTTGTTTTTATGTATTGATGTGAACTGTTTGTAGTGTCGTTATACTGTACTTTTGTTGTGTTTCGTGTTGTATTTGTTGAGACTGTTATTTTTGTTTGTGTTTTGCTTTGATAGACACTGCTATAATGTAATTTTGTTTTTTTGGTAGTACTTTTGTTAATTGTGTTATTTAATGTGTTTAGTTAGTTTGTATTGAACTTAATTCTGATCTTAAGAAGCTTTAGAATATTGCTAACTTTAACTTAAGAACTTCATGCTTTAAATTTTAAATTTACTACTAGATATTTTCTTTATGTTGCAGTTGTGAGTGTTTGTTAGTGTGTTTGTTTGCTTTTATGATATCCTCCACTGCATAGAAGTCTAATGAATCTCTATCTGTTAACTAAGTTAAAATTTGATCAATTTAATTTTTACTCATGTTTTAAATTTTTGTACTAACAATTTAGGATGCAAAAATTCCTGCTAACATGTTTTTTTAGTTTTCATTTCTGCCAATATTTATATGTGTTGCTATAATGTTTTATTCTATTAAAAAAAGTTTAAGTTTGGGGGAGGAATGAAAAATTTTCTAATGTCTTGAAATTTATTTGTTCTCAAATGTATTTCAAATAATTTTATTTTTGGTTTGAAGAAAAATGATCATGCATATGATGTTATATTATGAAAGTAAATTTTGAGTATAGAAATGAGTAAGGGAATTCAGTTAAAATTTATAGTAATGAAGAAAAACTTAAAGTTAATTTTTTTAAGTGTGAAAATGATAAATATTGTTTAACTATCTTTAGTAGGAGAAATTGTATTTTTGAAAAATGTAAAAGAGTTAAACTTTTATTTTGAAAACTTATGTCTTTTTATTGAAAATAATTTTCAAAACTGTCATTATGTTTTTAGGTGAAGGAAATATATCAACTCTTTACTTTAATAAAGAAAGAGTGGAATTCAAAATCATTAAAGACCTATCCAAATATAGTAATCCCTGCCTGAAAAGAGAGAAAAAAGAAACATATAAAAAGAAAAAGAAAGAAATAAAAAGGAAAGAAAAGAAAAGTAGAAAAAGGAAGGAGAAGCTTGAGGTTTAGTGCCTAAAAAAATTGGTCCCACATTTGATCTTTTTATAGTATAAAACTTGAGAAACTCTTAAGCTTAAAAATATAATATAGTAAGTAAAATTATACTTAATAAAATTTTTAAGTTGAGATTATAGAATGCCTAAACTCTATATTTGGAGAGTTTACAATATTTCTAAACTAGATAGAAACTCATATTTTCAGACTTCATTAGAATAAAAATTTTCAAACTCTAAGTTGGTCTCATTCACTAATATTTTTTCTAAATTGGACTACTATATTTCTATATTTCTACATTAAAATCTTATAAACACCTAAAGAAACTCACATACATAATCTACTTATTTAGTTTTTAAAAGATTGAAGTGTCACTTGAGGACAAGTAACATTTTAAGTTTGGTGGATTTTGATACACCAAATATATATAGTATTTTTGTACAAATTTTTATTCCTATTTTGGAAATATTGCACTTTAATGAAAGGTATTTGTGTGTTTTTATTTCAGGTACAATCAAATTTCAGGTACAATCAAATAGATGACAATCAAATAGATGAGAAATGGTAAAAGGACTAAAAATGAATTAAATTTCGAGCAAAAATGAAGAAGGTGCAAAAATAAGCTAAGGCGCCTAATCGCCCACCATTGGCGCTTACGCACCAAAGCACCCAAAAAATTTATTTGATGATTCATTAAATATGGATGACTTTTTGAAAAGGTGTTTGAAGCAACCTTTGGTAAAAATGCGGGAAATTGTTCATGAACACCAAAATTCATTAAAGTAGCTTTTGAAAGGAGGTAACTTCTAGAAGATTCATTGAATGAAAACATATTTTGAAGAGACACCAAGACAACTCTTGGATATTTATTAAAGAAGACTTGGATCATCAAGGGAAGAGATTCCAATCCACATCCAACAACCATCATTCATCCTAGTAACCGCCACCGCCACCACCGCCGACCACCTTTTTATTTTATTTTAAGTTTTAGTTTGTATTTTGAGTGAAGGAAGAGAATTCAATGGAACTTCAAGAACTTTGGTGGAGAGGATTTAAGATAAGTTTTTATCTTTGCGACTACAATTAGTTTTAATTTATATTTCTTGTTTGTGTGCATGATTTCTACTTTTAAACTCAAGTGTGGTTGTCTTTCTCCAAGAATTTTGAGTAGTTTTCTTTATCTTTTTCCTTAAAACGAGAAGTGATTAAGTATTTAAAGGATGTTGTGTGAAGTATTAGCCTTCAATGTTGTAAGAATTTGTGATGATTTGAAAACTTTTACTTCATTTACTTCTTGATTTGTCCAATTAAGATGTTAGTGTTTATTGTGAGAACATGTAAGATCCGAGATAGTATTGTCTCAGTTAACAAATGGTAAGAATCACATTTGATTTCATGGATAAGAATGTAGTTCATCTGGTTGAGTGCAAATAAATAGAGAAATGAACTTTCATGGTTGTAGAATTAGAGGACTTTAGAGTGACAGACTAAAGCCCCTAATTTGATTTGTAATTTTAGGTTTTGACATGAGATGTTAGCCCCAGGAGGAGGGAGAAGGGGAACTCTAGAGTGAGAGCTAGTATCTTCTCTACCTAACCCGTCTTCAAGGCTATTCAAACTATAGATTAGTTAATGTTCTTTATAGCATCTCTAGATTATTGCTCTTATTTGGCACAACACAATTAGAATGCTTCCAAAATAAAAATTTTATACTTGTTACTGATTCATGATAAGTAAGAAGATATTTTATTTTTATTGCCTTCATCTTGGAAGTATTTAGTTAAGTTAATTAGTTTCTTACTTTATTTAAATTATTAAATAAAAATTACAAAAAGAATCGAATTTCATTCCTATTATAGCATCTCTAGTTTAAGTAATAATATTTTGCTAAGTAGAATTTTCATATCTAATTTCTTTAGTTTTATAGAGTGCATATTGTCAAGTTTTCCCTGTGGGATCAATATTCAGGGCTTAATAAAAAAGTCCTACAATACTTGATAACGATATGTATACTTTCGTAGTATCCCATATTTAAATATTATAACTTTATTCTTATTTCTTCCTAAGAAAAAAATTACCTAGCTTTTGCTTGAGAGCATGTTTTTGCACTGTTGCAAAGTAATAATTATTATTATGGAAATTAAGCATATAATTGCATACATCGTGATAAACAATTATATCGAAAGTTGGGATCATATACTTAGAGGTATAATTATCTCATAGCTCCTATGGTCGAAGCCCCTCCAAATTCAGGTCGGGCTGATATTCATACAGTACCTTGCTATCGTCCTTCCTTCGCAAGGTGACTGAACTCTTCCACGTGAGACTCTGAGAATGTGGTGCTTTGCAAGATTTGCTCCATTTCCTTTTAAAACTAGCACTGAACCTACCGGTAGAGGGATCTCTACAAGTCCTCAAAACTCCCTGGGCTGATGATCTGTATCTCTTTCCCAAACAGAATGTTGCTATTGCTAATGAATGTAATTATACAAAAGGGCCTGACGAAGTCATGTTGTTCAATGTAAGGTGAAATGTAGTCTCCTTCTTTGTAAATGTTGATGATGCAACTATTGGAAATACAATTCGCTGGTAATATATGTCATTCCACCATTATCTTACTCATTTTCTTTATCATGGATGGCATGAGATCTACCTTGTCTTTTTTCAAATCCCTGGGGTGGTTCCCTTGCCTATCCATTGCAAAATTATAACAACAACCACACTAGATGGTTATCTTGCCCTTTCCTCACATCCATTTCTATGGCTCTTAATACATCTTCTTCTTTAATAGTCCAACTAGGTTTTTGTCTCTTAATTCAAACACACAATCAAGAATCTTCTTTTCATTGCTTTTAGAAACTACTCTGGTGTTCAACTCGAGTCTTTCCAGGATTTCTAAAAAATTTCCTTAGATTTTCGCATAGAGCTAAAATTCTTGCTTCCAGACCCTGTGTATCTTTTCCAACATAGACCTGTGAATCATCTGTAACTACCGGGGCTGCTGCTCTGACTCATCTTTGGAAGCAATGCATGTCTGTCATGGCTCTACAAATCATGGTATGTATGGCTCTACATATGGATGCTCCGGGCTTCTGAATATCGTTGATGTTGTTGTATATCCTTCAAAAGTTAAATTATTCTTTAGGTGGAGAACGTTACACTCCGAGAACTCTGTGAATGCTCTTGCTGATGATGTCTACCTTTGTATCTCTATGTTGCACATCAGGAATCTTGTGCAAAGCTCGTCAGGGATCTCCAACGGCGTACGCTCTACAGTGATCTCTGGGTTGTCCTCTATAATTGGGGCACTGGTGAAAGTCTCTCCCAAATTTGGGTCGGGGTCTTCTCCTCATATATTGGAGTGAGCTCTGTGGTTGCCTCCCTAGCGCACCTCCTCTCCAGTCGATCTAAAGCTCAGTGTTTGCATCAATTATCATTCTTGTGTTTTGTATGTCTAAATGGTGCATCTGGGGACCCTCTATAAAGTAACACTGACTAAGTTATCTGTCTGCGCCATAACCATGGACTGAACATGACCAATGTTCTACATTGAGTCTTGTGCATTTGGAACATTTTTTGACTTCATCATATCCAGCAATGAGTCTTCTTTAGTGTTGATTCTCAGTAATGACTGTAATCCATCTATCTCTCTGTGACTGACTATGCACATCAGGGGGCCTCATAGTCCACATTAACTTGTCCATAATCCAGGTCAAAATTTATAATGCCAACCTGTGCTGCTTTCTCCTCATCTAGTTTGAGATTCATGCCATATTTAAAAGAAAAAATTAACTGTTGTTCTAAAGGTCTCCTACAGCTGAATGTAAAACATCAACACACTGAAATTCAAAACGAACAGGAACAATAACATTTCTATATTTTGTATATTTTAAATTATTCAAATGAAATTATCTTATTTAATTTGACTCAATGAAATTCAAAATTTAAATAGGGAGCTTAGATATGCAAATTTTATATTTCATTAAAATTAATCTTGTTTCATCAAATTTTATTACAAACTTTCTTTGAACCCAGTCACAAACCATGGCCACATAGCTTTTCTCAGAATAAGTAGTGCTTTCTGAATTCATCTTGAAGAATGTCAAGTTGCATAGTATTTCTTTAAATATCATTTGTTGATCAGCTACATAGGCCTTTCTCCCTAAGATTCCACTAGCTGGTAAGATCCTCCTGAATAGACCTTCTCTACCACATACGATCCCTCCCAAGTTGGTTCAATCTTTCTACCTATCTTGTAGTGTGCAAGAATATATCTCTTTAGAATAATACAAGGTCACCAACATTGAACTTCCTCGGGCGAGCTAGCTTTCATCAGCCTTGATCATCTTTGTCTGGTATAGTTTCAAATTCTATTAAGCCATCAACCGCTTCTCTTGGAGATTCTCCAATTTTTAAATTCTGAGATTGGTGTTGTCCCATACTTTAATCTGGTTGGAAACGATGACTCTGAGAGAAGGTAGCTAAACCTCAATCGGAATTACTACATCAAACCCATACATGAGTTCATATGGTGTAGACTGAGTAGGAGTTCTGAAAGTTGTCCTATTGGCCCATAAAGCTTCTAACAACTTCTCATGCCATCCTTTTTCTTCATCATCCTATTTTTTCTTTAAAATTTCTAAGAGTTTCTTGTTGAAAGCTTAGACTAGGCCCTTTGTCCTAGGGTAGTAGATTGCAAAATTCCTCAAATCTATTCTGAGTATTCTGACAAAGTTGTTGACCTTGGTACTCTTGAAGGCTCACCTATTCTTTGAAATAATTCTACGTGGCACACCAAAATGGTAGAAAAATTGACTTATGAAAAACTGAAGAACATGATGTCCTATAACTTCTCGCAATGACACATCTTCTATTTCTTTAGAGAAGTAATTTGTTGTTGCTAGAATAAATCTGTGTTCTTTCAATGACGGAGTGTTTATATGCCCTACTATATCCATACCCCAACATAAGAATGGCCATGACATGACCATTGCATGTAGCACATTCAGAGGTTGGTGCAAGACCACTCCATGTACCTGACACTGGTGACTTTACTTAATAGTTTACATACTATCTACCATCATTGTCGATCAGTGATATCTGAGTCTCTTAATCTCCATCTTCATCTTCGACCCTGACTGGTGAGCACCACACAATCTGGCGTGTACCTCCTTGATGATATTCTGCACTTCTACTCTGCTTAAACGTATCAACCACATATGATCAAATGAACTTCTGTAGAGGACATTGTTTATTAAAGCATATAACAGAGCTCTTTTTTTTATTTGATGTGCTGCTAACATGCCATCTGGTAACTTTCCCATCTGCAAATATTCTATCAATGGCTTGAGCTAATCTTCAGTATTGCCAGTTACCGTATCTTATATCTCTTTCTTTCTAAGCTTGTGCAGACTGTTAGGGTGATCAATATAGAACTTCACATTTAGGCACCGTAATATCAATGGAATCCTTTGGTGGGCATGTCGACCTTATGGCAAGTTTGGCTAAGGCCTACATGAGCATTGTCTCATTGAGGAATCCTGTACAGTGTAACACTGGGAATCTGCTCCAACAACTTTATCATGTACTAGTGATATTTTGCTAGTATTGGCTTTAAAATCTTGTTCTACAGCAACTCGCTAAATGACGTGTTGTGAGCAACCATAGATAGTGATGTTTGTTATGTGCATTGATATTGCTAATTGAAGTGCAGTGATAGAAGCTTCATATTCTGTCTCTTTGTTGGTACACAACTCTGTCAGCTGATACGATAATCTTAGCATTGCTTGATCTAGTGTAACAAAAAATAGACCAATCCCTGCCTTTCCTGTATACCTGTTTGTAATCCATTATCTTTTCTAGCTAATGAAGCTCCATCAAAGTACATCTCTCAACGTCTAACACGTGACAGTTTCACTTATAGTATCTGTTCATTTAGCATTGAGAGGGGACCCAGCTGGTAGTTGGTTTGCTGCAAGGAAATCTTCTAAAATCTATCCTTTGATAGCACGAAGGGGAACGAAAGTTATATCAAATTGTCATTAGATCGTTGGCCACCTTGCTAACCTTTCAAAAAGCATAGGACGTGTCATCAAATATTGCAACAGATTAACTTTCAAAACAAGACTAACCTTATGAGAAACCATGTGATGTCTAAACTTTTGGGCGACAAAAATCAAAGCTAGATAATGCTTTTCAATAGGAGTATACTTTAGCTTCATTGGTATTAGATGTTGACTCAAGTAGTGCAGTGTGTTTTCCTTGCACTCATCATTGACCTGAGCTAACAGGACTTTGAGAGCATCGTCTAAGGCCATGGTATAAAGTATTAAAGGCTTTCCTAGGATATGGGGTCCCAATATAGGAGGTGTAGTTAAGTATTTTTTAATTTTCTTGAATACTCATTCACATGGCTCTCCTCAATTGAATTTAGCATTCTTTTGGAGTAAAATTGAAAAAAACTGACACCTTCCTGACATACTAGTTATAAAGCATCTTATGTATGTTAGTTTACCTTAAAAGGAACATAGTTGCCTCAAGGCTATGGAAGGTGGAATTTCTAAGATAACTCTAATCTTCTATGGGTCTATCTCGATTCCTCGATGATGAACAATAAATCCTAGAAATTTTTCCAAGGTATCGCTCAAGGTGCCTTTTAAGGGGTTTATCTTAAGATTATATTGTTGTAATCACTCGACTGTGATCTTAAATCATACAAGTGGTTTATTCTCTACTTTCTTTTGATGAATAAGTCATCCATGTAGCACTCTATCCGGTTGTGGATGAGGCCATAAAAAATCTTTGTCATAGCTCGCCAGTATGTTGCTTTGGCATTCCTCAACCCAAACGACATTACTGTGACAGAAGATTCCAATCAGCATTCTAAGGGTTGCAAGCACTACATTTTTCGTAGCCATCTTATTTTGACTTTATCCGGACGATCCATCCATAGAGGAGAAAATCTCGTGTGTTGATGCGACATCCACCATTAACTCTGGTATTAGTAGTGAGAACTTATACTTTGGACATGCTTTGTCCCTATATTCAACACATACCTGAATTTGCCCATTTTTCTTATTAACCGGTACAACATTGGCTAAACATGTCAGATACTCTTCTTCTTGAACAAAGTTAACATTTATTAATTTCTTGCATTGACTTATTGTTCTATTTCGATGCGCATTTTTCTAGGAGCTTGTTTCACTGGGTCATACTCTTGTCCACTCCATACCTGTAAACTGCATCTTTTGAAGATAATCGTAACATTTTGTCATAGCTCCACGCGAAGCAATCCATTAATTCTGACATTAAATTGGTCAAATCTGTAGACTCTTCCTTACTTAGTAGAGAACTTATGATGGTAGGTTGGGGCTGCTCCTCAGTCTCGAGATAAACCGCTTTTAATTCATTGATTGTTGACTTAATTTTCTCTTCAAAATTTACCGGGGAATTATCTATCAGACAATCTTCAAAATTATCTTCCACATTAAGGCAATCCTCTCCAGTCCGCTAGTAGCAACCATGCAAAATTCAAAATCATCGACTGGTTATATCGTAACAAATCTGAGACCCTCTTTCAAGTTATGAGTTTGACCTTTAATGTTCCATAACTTCTCAACGAGCTATAGTTTATCCTTTGACATTTTTTTCGGCACTTAAAAAATTAATTTTTGTACGCACAGAGAAAAGTATCCAAATGGTAATTCCATTAATTCATTAGCATCACCCTCTTCTAAATTGACATGAGTTTCAGAATTAGAAAGAGAAGAAGCATGATAAAATTTGATCAATTTCAAACAAACACCCCAAACTTCATTGACCTCTAGACTCTCAACCTTATAGGAGTGAATCAGATTTAAGTTCATGGCTTTCACATAGTGGATGATTTGACTATACATTGACTCATATTCATTCTTTTCTGTATCCTATAAGGATATCTCGAACTGTAACTTTTTCAGGTTTATCATCATTGTTTCTTCATTGTACTTATCTTCTTTAGAACTTTCTTCCATGTCTATGTTGTTAGTTGTCTTTATTCATTCAACAATCATGTTGGTTCCTCCTCGCCCACATCCTTAGCCTTGATCTCGGATGTGTGGGCTAAAAGAACCTCCACCAACTTGTTGTAGGGCAGAGGTGTAAGATAGTTGAATCACAACTGAATGGCCTTGCTCTTATGATCCCTTTGAATGTTCAACCTTATTTGGCACAACTTCTCTGGAAAAGACAATCTTCTTTGGAGGAGCATTGTAAGCGAAGTCTTCGTGGATGCCTACTTCATGAACTGAGAATGTTTGTAGATCTCCCTTGATGCAGTGTTCTTGTACTTCCTTCTAATACTTAATGCACTGGTGTACCAATGACGAGACCATATTATGCTTGAGATATCATGGTCGCCCAAGCAAAGCGTTGAAAGAAATTTCTATGTTGATGATATGGAACTTAGCATTTGTTACTAGCTCACCAACCTTCTCGAGTAGAGTAATCAACCAAGTCTTCTTCCTCCGTTTCGTTTAAATCCTCTTAACACCATCTTATTGGTTGTAAGCTCTTGTGAATCAATATCCAAATATGCTAACGTTCATAGAACTATTAAGTTGAGTTACGTTCCTGGATCTACCAAAACTCAGGAGAGCACAAATCTTTTGATGTTAACAAAAATGTAGAGCGGTCAACTGTGGTTGGTAGTACCAAGTAGCAAGTCTTCATTGGTGAAGGTTACCCTAGACTGTTCCTTTAATTAACAAACTTCATATGAGGATGTGTTGGCCAACTGAGCTAAGAAAATTTCTGAATCAAGTAAAGCCTTGATAAGAGATTCCTTCATCTCCTTTGACAGGATCAGAGCATTGTAAATGCTTAGTTTGGCCGACAACTTCCTATGATAAGCTTGTATGTTATAATCCACTTTATTTAAACCTCTAAATTCCTCTTCAGCATTTCTTTCTTCCATTGGCAATGGCTGCTCTTCTCGAATAACTAGTTGTTTCCCTTTTTCTATTAGAGCTGTTCTCAGGGGTAACACTTTCTACTCCTCAGGTTCACTTCCATAATTTCTTCTTTTGACATTACTATTAACCTCACTTTTGGTTAATGTCTTTTTTTTCCTCTCTAGTAGTCTAGGGTCTAGGCGTAGGACTTTCTTGTTGACTAATTCTAGAGTATTAGAAAGGAACCCTCACCATTAGAAATTCTAAACTCTTCTTTATCCACATATTGGTCCTAACCTCAGCACTTAGTAGGTGGGGTCAATATGGGGGAGCTCAAGGAGAGTCCCCATAGGATTTCTTCATCTTAGGGTCAACCCTCTGGTTGTGTGGTCTTGGTTGCTCTCATACACACACTTGCACATTAAACTTCCACTCACTTCCTTCAGTCTAAGCCTACCTAGTTTTAGTCCCTTAACCTTTTGGGAGACTCATGTAGATAGTCCCCTAGATCCAATTAGCCCTAAGCTAGAGTTTAGCTAAGACCAGCGCATGGAAGACCCAAAGTGGGGAATTTTATTGGTCCATGGCTCAAGTAAAGTGATTGACATGTCAAGTTTACCAAATACCAAACTTAGCCTTTTGCCCCCAAATCAACCTAAATTACCAAATTGCCCTTAAAACCTCAAAATTCCTAAATTACCCAAAATACCTGAATTTTTCCAAAAATCATTTCAAATCCCTTAAAACTACCCAAATTGCCCAAAACTTCCTAAAATTTCAAAAAATTACCGAAATACCCCTCATTTTGCCAAAATTACCAAAACACTCTTGTGACTCAAATTGTCCCAAAGCCTTCCAAATAATTTTAAATGTCCCCAATATCAATTTGAAACACTCCATTGAGCTCAATTTGATCAATTTGAATTATTTTGATCAAAAGCCCGAAATTGCCTTTAGAGTGCTAATTACCCCAATTTACCCCAAATGTCCACCAATTTGATCTCATTTTATCTCAATCTCAATTCTAAACACAAATTCATCATGCAAAAGCTTTATTGTGACTAAATTCAAGCCAAATTGATCCACATTGGAATCTAACTTCAACCAAATTTAGAAAGCCCCAATTTGACCCAAAACCAAAATCTCACTCAATTGAACCTCCAAACCTATCCAATTACTGCAATTTTAAATCATAAACTCTTCAAAACAATCCTCCATATCATATTGAACCTTTAATTAGCCTTGTTCAAGCCACAATTTTACTCAAAGTCAACTTGGACCAAAACCCTAATTTTGGCCCAAATTAACCGTACCTCCAAATTTAACCAAGTTGAACACCAATAACCCCAAAATTCCACTCAATTGATATCCAAAACTATTCATGACAATATTGAGGACCAATTTGAACCATCAATTGCGCCTTGGCCAAACTGTAGTCCAACTCAATCCGAAGTCTAACCCAACACCCCCTAAATTGTTCAAATGTCCAAATTTTTTTTAAATTGAACCTCCAAATCAATTCAAATTCACTATAAATCTTTTCTAAACTCTTTGTGACAATAATATACACTATCTTGATCAATCAATTGAGCTTAATGTTATGGTTAGCCAAACATAAACCCAACTTCAAGCCAATTTGACCCATGCACCAAAATTGACCAAGCCATGCCAAATTGATCAAACCAAAGCCTCTAAAGCCACCTTCTAGACCCTAGTGACAAGGCTAGACTCACCTAGCCCACCCTACATGATCAATGGACTAATGATTCCTTAATTTAAGTGATCTTATCCCATTTTTAGCATAAATAAAAGTATCCTTCCCATCATGCCATATCATTATAGGTTAAACATTATGAACCCTCCCACTAGCTCACTTGGCTATCTGACCACCTCCATTACCCTGGTCGGCTAGCCTAATGGCCGAAAAACACTAAAATTGAGAGCCACCCCCTTAAATCTAAAACCCATTACACCTATCCAAGGTGCCCAGCTCTGGTTTTCCTTTAGCACTTTGAAGCCCTCCACCTCAGTTATACATTGCACCTAATTTAAAGCTCTGACAGTCACCCTAAGCCCTTCTTTTTAAACCCCTCTTCCGTGGAGAAAAAAAAGGTGAACCAAATATCTTAGGGAAACTCTGTTAAATTGTTCTCAAAGCTCCTCCAAGACCCCCTAAGCGCATTGTCACCATCTCCTGACCATTTCTCCCACCACCTGAGCCTAATTTTTTAGCACAAAATCAAGATAGATTTTGGTCATACTCAAAACTCCCCCAAACTCCAAATTGAACTTCTCTTAAGCTTCCTCAAAGTAAGAAAGGAAGATTCCCACTGAAATCCCCCTCTGTTGAGCTCTCTAAAACACTCTAAGACCAAGGTCACACCCCATTTCATTGAACTTATACTTAGAGCTTTCACCAAAGGAAACTAATAAATTCAGGAGGTTTGTAAGACTCCATTGAAGCTTCCACAAGCATCTGATTGAAGCCTCTCCTCTCAGACAAAGGTATAGATCATTAACCCTAAATTTGATCTCAGTTTGGTCTTTTATGAAGAAAAGTTCAATTTTATAGCATTGTGACCATATGGATGTGTTCGTCTTGAGTGGATGAAGGTCTAAGAACAAACCCCTTGTGATTTGGTTTAGTATTGAGCAAGATCCTAGGTCTAGAATTTGAACGGTTCACTAGCTCTGGATATCGAGGACAATGATAGAGAGTCGTCTGATCACGCGTGAATCAGACAGATGGAGGAGATTGCGTGGATGGGCTCTTGGTGAGCGAACAACTAACCGAGTTCGCACTGACTCAGATGGTGGCGCTAAACCAGAAGATGTCGCGTGGATACTTCGGAGATGCTGAGGTATAGGTGGCACCGCGTGGTTAAAATAAAAATATGGATTTATTTGAATTAATGAAATATCAAACCTTAAAAAATCTATAACTTTGCATAGAAAAATCAAGAAAATAAATTAAAAATACCCTCTTTCTCAATGAACAGAGAAGAAAAATGTGGACTAAAAATAACAACTATTTTTTGACTCTTTGATGTTTAATTAATTAAAATCTCTCAGTGGTATTTCTATTGATTATGACTAAGTATTTCTCACGATAGCTTGAAATTTCTAGGGTTTGTTCCTCATGACAAAGGCTATGTTCTCTAATTTTTTAAAAGTCAGAGAGCATCTTTGTGCTTCTAACCCTAATTTTCAAGCTAAGATGACTATTTTGGCTTAAATTAATTATATAAATTGAAATATCACTTAGAAAATTATGGGATAAATTTTAGTAGGTTTACTATGGTCAGAGAAGCTTAGGAAAAACTACTATGATAGTTTGAATAATTTTGTACATTTATGTTTTCAATTAAGTTTTTATATCTTGTATCAATTTATGTAAGATAAATATTAATAAAAAAATAACAAAATCATATCCACATTGTGTCTAAAAATCCTATTAACTCACTACAAAAATTTGAAAATTATTTGATTAAGTTTGAGCACTAAAGTTAATTTTTTAAGAAACATTATACTTTCGTACAAAAATAATTATATTAAATTAAATACACCTAGAATATTATAAAAAGTTGTTTTCTGAGTTCTTTGTTACTAGGGGCACTTAGGCAAAATAAAAATTATTTTTGAGAAAGTAATTCATTTTTTAGCTATATTTTAAATTAGAAATAACTAAAAATTAAAAAAATACAAAAAAGGTTCAAAATATTTTTAATTATTTCTTGATCACTTGGTACTTACTAAAGTATTTTTGCCAATTTTCTTAAGTTAAAAATAAATTTTTAAAGGCATAAAAATGTATTTTCTTTTCTCATTAAAATAAGTATAATAAATAATTTAAAAATCACTAAAATTTAAAATTTATTTCTCTCGACTCAGAAAGATTTAATAAATATATTAAAAATATTTTTTGTGATTAAAACATATTTTCTATTTACTTAAGTCATTAAAAAAATAATTGTAATAATTAAATTTTAATTAAAAAAAATCATGGATGTTTGCCTAAGTGCTTCTGTGACTTAAGGGAACCTCTAACAATTTTTCCATAAACCAAAAACTTTATTTTGATCATTTAAATAAATTAATTTTGGAAATCCTATTTTTCAAGTTAAAACGATTATATAAATTAAACTAAAATTTGAAAATCACATTTTCTTCTCTGATACTTTAATTACTCTATGGATAGAGTACTCTAAAAATTTTAATGTCACTAGAGTTTTGTTTAATGAGTTATGAGGTGGAGATCCCTATGGGCAAAGTGGTAATTTTAGATTTTGGTGCCTTAATGAAAATTTAGGATTAACCTAAAGGGAAAACTGGGTAATTTTGATCCTAATGAATATGTTTGGATGATTGAAACATAGTGGGTTAAAATGTAGGAACCAATTTGCTACCTTTCCATAATAAGAAAAGAATTATAACTTGTTAATTTATCAAGACTTGGAAGTTGATCAAAATCAAATTATTCTTTGGTGATGGGCTTAAGTTAGGGAGATGATATTCCACTTATTTTATGTCCAAAATTAATTGTGATCTAATCTTTTAATCAGGGTACACACCACCTGAATTAAAATTCTAACATTTGCTAATCTTTTTCCCTTTAAGATAGTTAAGGGCTTGGTAGTGGTCTAGGCTTGATATTTAAATTCAATTGATGGGATTTAGAAGAATAATTTGATTGATGATAAACACCTCTAAGCACTACAAGCCAACCTTTAGTGGTGGTACAAAATCTTTAATGACCTAAACTTGCCTTAAAGGCATTCACCCACATAACTTTTATGTAAAATATCAACTGATTAGTTGAGTACCCTGTCCTTGGAATGATTAAAATGTAAAGATTCACCGAGTAGTTAGATATTTTTAATTTGACCAGGGATGATTAATATAGTAATATGATAAGTTTAAAACAAACTCAAATGTTTCAAGAGATCTTTAAAGTACTTCAAAGTCATTCCCCGAACACTTTGAAATCACTTGGATATTTTGAAGGACAAACTGATGTTGTTATATTTTGTTCTAAGATTGTCCCTTCATAAGATCTTTCGGGACTTAATAAGTCATAGTTCAGAGATTCTTAGATAAACCTTCAACTATTCTTTATTTTGGAAAAATTATATATATATGTTGTGAAAACCGAGGTTTCAGCAG